>NC_054470.1:58268079-58575787 GCF_017639515.1 Carcharodon carcharias | reverse complement strand
CACTCACTCTCTCCCAGACACACTCACTCTCCCCCAAACACATGCACACACTCTCATTCTCTCCCAAGCACACACACATTCTCACTCTCCTGTAAACATGCACGCACACACACATACACACACACTCTCTCACTCTCCCCAAAACACACACAGTCATTCTCCCCCAAATGCACACACTCACGCAATCTACCATATACACACACACAAACACACACAAACACTCACCCCCAAATACACACACACTCACTCACTCTCCCTCAAACACACACACTCACTCACTCTCCCCCAAACATATACACACACCCTCTCAATCTGCCCCAAACACACACACACTCACTCACTCTCCACCAAACATACACACACACAATGTCAATCTCCCCCAAACACATATATACCCAAACTTTCCCCCAAACAAACACACACTGACTCACTCTCTCCCAAGCACATACAGTCACTCTCCGCCAAACATACACAGACACACACACACACACACTCTCCCCCAATCATACACACACTCTCACTCTCCCCCAAACACACACACACACACTCACTCACTCACTCTTCCTCAAACACATACACACACTCACACACTCACACTCCCCCAAACGTATACACACACACTCTCACTCTTCTCCAAACACACACACCCACACTCTTACTCTCTCCCAAACATACACCAACAGACACTCTCACTCTCCCCCAAACACAGACACACTCTCAATCTCTCCCAAACACACAAACATGTTCTCACTCTCCTCCAAACACACACACGCACTCACAGACACTCTATCTCTCCCCCAAAACACACACAGTCATTCTCCCCCAAATGCAGACACTCATTCGCTATACCACACACAGACACACACACACAGACATACACTCACCCCCAAACACACACAAAATCCCCCAAACACAAACGCACTCACTCACTTTCCCCCAAACACACACACACTAACTCACCCTCTCTCAAGCACAGAAACTCACTCACTCTCCCCCAAACTTACACATACACTCTCACTCACTCTCCCCCAACACACACACACTCTCTCACTCTCTCTCAAACACACACACTCACTCACTTTCCTCCAAACATATACGCACACACGCTCACTCTCCCCCAAGCACACACACACAGACTCTCACTATCTCACAAACACACACACACACACTCTCACTATCTCCAAACACACACTCGTTCACTCTTCCCCAAACATGCACACACACACTCTCACTCTCCCCCAAACACTCACACACACACACACACACACACAGACTTTCCCACTCCCAAACACACAAAGACACTTTCACTCTCTCCCAAACATGCACACACTCACTCTCCACCAAACACATGCACACACTCTTACTCTCAGTCAAACTCACAAACACACACATGCACCCTCCCCCAAACACACACACACTCTCAATCTCCCCCAAATTCACACATGCACTCACTCATCCTCCCCCAAACACGCACACACACACACCAACTCACTCTCCCCCAAACACACACACACTCATTCACTCTCCCCCATATGTGCACACACACACTCTCACTCTCTCCCAAACACACACACACACACTCTCACTCTCTCCAAACACACACTCGTTCACTCTTCCCCAAACATGCACACACACACTCTCACTCTCCCCCAACACTCACACACACACACACACAGACTTTCCCTCTCCCAAACACACAAAGACACTTTCACTCACTCCCAAACATGCACACACTCACTCTCCACCAAACACATGCACACACTCTTACTCTCCCTCAAACTCACAAACACACACACGCACCCTCCCCCAAACACACACACACTCTCAATCTCCCCCAAATTCACACATGCACTCACTCATCCTCCCCCAAACACGCACACGCACACACCAACTTACTCTCCCCCAAACACACACACACACACACACATACACACACACACTCTCCACCAAACACTCACTCTCCCCCAAACACACACATACACAGACACTTTTCCACTCTCTCCCAAACACAGACACACACACACACTCTCACCCTCCCCCAAACACACACACACTCTCTCACTCTCTCCCAAACACACAAACACACACGAACACACTCTCGCTCTCTCCCAAACGAACACACACCCTCACTCTCCCCCCGACAAACACACACTCCCACTCTCTCCCAAATACACACACACTCTCACTGCAGCCCAAACACACACACACACAAACACACATTTCATTCCCCCCCAAATGCACACACTCACTCTCTATACCACAGACACATACACACACACACAGACACACACACAGACACACAATCACCACTAAATACATTCACTCTCCCCTAAAAATGCACACACACTCTCACTCTCCCCCAAACACACACACTCTAACTCTCCCCCAAACACACACACACACTCACTCTCCCCCAAACAATCACACACAGACACTCTCACTCTCCCCCAAACTCAAAGACCCACTCACGCTCCCTCAAACACACACACAAACTCACTCTCCACCAAACATACACACACACACTCTCACTCTCCCCCAAACACTCATACACACACACTCTTCCCCAAACACACACACACTCACTCACTCTCCACCAAACATACACACACACAATGTCAATCTCCCCCAAACACATATATACCCAAACTCTCTCCCAACCACATACAGTCACTCTCCGCCAAACATACACACACACACACACACTCTCCCCCAATCATACACACACTCTCACTCTCCCCCAAACACACACACACACACTCACTCACTCACTCTTCCTCAAACACATACACACACTCACACACTCACTCTCCCCCAAAGGTATACACACACACTCTCACTCTTCTCCAAACACACACACCCACACTCTTACTCTCTCCCAAACATACACAAACTGACACTCTCACTCTCCCCCAAACACAGACACACTCTCAATCTCTCCCAAACACACACACATGCTCTCACTCTCCTCCAAACACACACACACAATCACAGACACTCTATCTCTCCCCCAAACACACACAGTCATTCTCCCCCAAATGCAGACACTCACTCACTCTACCACACACAGACACACACTCACGCCCAAATACACACACACTAACTCACTCTCTCTCAAGCACACAAACTCACTCACTCTCCCCCAAACTTACACATACACTCTCACTCACTCTCCCCCAACACACACACACTCTCTCACTCTCTCTCAAACACACACACTCACTCACTTTCCTCCAAACATATACACACACACGCTCACTCTCCCCCAAGCACACACACACAGACTCTCACTATCTCACAAACACACACACACACACTCTCACTATCTCCAAACACACACTCGTTCACTCTTCCCCAAACATGCACACACACACTCTCACTCTCCCCCAAACACTCACACACACACACACACACACACAGACTTTCCCTCTCCCAAACACACAAAGACACTTTCACTCACTCCCAAACACGCACACACTCACTCTCCACCAAACACACGCACACACTCTTACTCTCAGTCAAACTCACAAACACACAATCTCACCCTCCCCCAAAAACACACTCACACAGACACACACTTTCCCTCTCCCAAACACACACACAAACTTTCACTCATCCCAAACTCACACACACTCACTCTCCACCAAACACATGCACACAATTTTACTCTTCCGCAAACTCGCAAACACCCACTCTCACCCTCCCCCAAACACGCACACACTCTCAATCTCCCCCAAATTCACACACGCACTCTCTCATCCTCCCCCAAACACGCACACACACTCTCACTCTCCCCCAAACACACAAACACACAGACACACACACACACACGCTCTCCACCAAGCACTCAATCTCCCCCAAACACACACACACATACACACACACACACTCTCAATCTCTCCCAAACACACACACACAATTGCTCTCACTCTCCCCCAAACACACACAGTCATTCTCCCCCAAATGCACACACTCACTAACTATACCACAGACACACACACACTCACAGACACACACTCACCCCCAAATACATTCACTCTCCCCTAAACATAAACACACTCACACTCGCCCCCAAACACACACACACTCTCACATTCCCCCAAACACACACACAATCTCACTCTCCCCCAAACATATACAAACACACACTCTCACTCTACCACAAACACGCACACTCACTCACTCTCCCTCAAACACACGCACAAACTCACTCTCCACCAAACATACACACACACACTCTCACTCTGCCCCAAACACACATGTACCCACACTCTCCCCCAAGCATACACACACTTTCACTCTCCCCCAAACACGCACACACTCACTCACTCTCTCTGAAACACACACACTCACTCACTCTCCCCCAAACATATACACACACACTCTCACTCTCAAACATACACACACACACACTCTCACTCTCCCCAAAACACACACACACACACACGCCCAAATACACACACACTAACTCACTCTCTCTCAAGCACACAAACTCACTCACTCTCCCCCAAACAAGCACACACACTCTCACTCTTCTCCAAACACACACACCCACACTCTTACTCTCTCCCAAACATACACAAACAGACACTCTCACTGTCCCCCAAACACAGACACACTCTCAATCTCTCCCAAACACATACACATGCTCTCACTCTCCTCCAAACACACACACACACACTCACAGACACTCTATCTCTCCCCCAAACACACACAGTCATTCTCCCCCAAATGCAGACACTCACTCACTCTACCACACACAGACACACACTCATGCCCAAATACACACACACTAACTCACTCTCTCTCAAGCACACAAACTCACTCACTCTCCCCCAAACAATCACACTCATTCACTCTCCCCCAAACTTGCACATAAACTCTCACTCACTCTCCCCCAACACACACACACACTCTGTCACTCTCTCTCAAACACACACTCACTCACTCCCGTCCAAACATATTCACACACATGCTCACTCTCCCCCAAACACACACACACAGACTCTCACTCTCTCACAAAAACACACACACACACTCTCACTCTCTCCCAAACACACACTCATTCACTCTTCCCCAAACATGCACACACACACTCTCACTCTCCCCCAAACACTCACACACACACACACACACACTCACATTCCCTCTCCCAAACACACACACACACTTTCACTCGCTCCCAAACACACACACACTCACTCTCCACCAAACACACGCACACACTCTTACTCTCAGTCAAACTCACAAACACACAATCTCACCCTCCCCCAAAAACACACACACATACACACACACTTTCCCTCTCCCAAACACACACACAAACTTACACTCACTCCCAAACTCACACACACTCACTCTCCACCAAACACATGCACACAATTTTACTCTCCCGCAAACTCGCAAGCACACACTCTCACCCTCCCCCAAACACACACACTCTCAATCTCCCCCAAATTCACACATGCACTCACTCATCATCCCCCAAACACGCACACACAGACTCTCACTCTCACCCAAACACACACACACATACACACACACACTCTCCACCAAACATTCACTCTCCCCCAAACACACACACACACACACACACACATTCTCTCACTCTGTCCCAAACACACACACTCTCACTCTCTCCCAAAGACACACACACAATTGCTCTCACTCTCCCCCAAACACACACAGTCATTCTCCCCCAAATGCACACACTCACTCACTATAACACAGACACACACACGCACAGACAGACACTCACCCCCAAATACATTCACTCTTCCCTAAACATAAACAAACACGCACACCTTCCCCCAAACACACACACGCTCTCACTTTCCCCCAAACACACATACAAACTCACTCTCCCCCAAACATATACAAACACATACTCTCACTATACCACAAACACACACACTCACTCATCTCCCTCAAACACACGCACAAACTCACTCTCCACCAAACATACACACACACACTCTCACTCTGCCCCAAACACACACACACTCTCAATCTCCCCCAAACACGCACACACTCACTCACTCTCTCTCAAACACACCCACTCACTCACTCTCCCCCAAACATATACACACACACTCTCACTCTCAACCAAACATACACACACACACACCCTCACTCTTCCCAAAACACACACACACACTCGCACACTATTACTCTCATCCAAACACACACTCACACTCTCACTCGGCTCCAAACACACACACACTTTCTCTCTCTCACTCTCCCCCAAACACACACACAAACTCTCACACTCTCCCAAACACACATGCACACACGCACGCCCTCATTCTCCCCCAAACACACGCACGCACACAGACACACACACACACAATCTCACTCTCAACACACACACAAACTCTCACACTCTCCCAAACACACATGCACACACGCACTCCCTCATTCTCCCCCAAACACACGCACGCACACAGACACACACACACACAATCTCACTCTCCCCCAAACACACACACACACACACACATACACACACACACTCTCCACCACACTTTCTCACTCTCTCCCAAGCACACACAAACACACTCACCCTCCCCCAAACACACACACACTCTCTCACTCTCTCCCAAACACACAAACACACACGAACACACTCTCGCTCTCTCCCAAACGCGCACACACTCTCACTCTCCCCCCGACAAACACACACTCCCACTCTCCCCCAAACACACACACACAGACACTCTCACTCTCTCCCAAACACACACACTCACTCACTCTCCACCAAACATACACACACACACTCTCACTCTCCCCCAAACACTCATACAACCACATTCTCCCCCAAACACACACACACTCACTCACTCTCCACCAAACATACACACACACACTCTCACTCTCCCCCAAACACATATATACCCAAACTCTCCCCCAAACACATACACTGACTCACTCTCTCCCAAACAGATACAGTCACTCTCCGCCAAACATACACACAAACACACACTCACACTCTCCCCCAATCATACACACACTCTCACTCTCCCCCAAACATACACACACACACACTCACTCACTCACTCTTCCTCAAACACATACAAACACTCACACACTCACTCTCCCCCAAACATATACACACACACTCTCACTCTTCCCCAAACACTCACACACACACACACTTTCCCTCTCCCAAACACACAAACACACTTTCACTCACTCCCAAACATGCACAAACTCACTCTCCACCAAACACATGCACACACTCTTACTCTCCCTCAAACTCACAAACACGCACTCTCACCCTCCCCCAAACACACGCACATTCTCAATCTCCCCCAAATTCACACATGCACTCACTCATTCTCCCCCAAACATGCACACTCTCACACACCATCTCACTCTCCCCCAAACACACACACACAGACACTCTCACTCTCTCCCAAACACACACACTCACTCACTCTCCACCAAACATACACACACACACTCTCACTCTCCCCCAAACACTCATACACACACACTCTCCCCCAAACACACACACACTCTCCACCAAACATACACACACACACTCGCACTCTCCCCCAAAAACATATATACCCAAACTCTCCCCCAAACACACATACACTGACTCACTCTCTCCCAAACAGATACAGTCACTCTCCGCCAAACATACACACAAACACACACTCACACTCTCCCCCAATCATACACACACTCTCACTCTACCCCAAACATACACACACACACACTCACTCACTCACTCTTCCTCAAACACATACACACGCTCACACACTCACTCTCCCCCAAACATATACACACACACTCTCACATTTCTCCAAACACACACTTCCACACTCTTACTCTCTCCCAAACATAGACAAACAGACACTCTCACTCTCCCCCAAACACAGACACACTCTCAATCTCTCCCAAGCACGCACACATGCTCTCACTCTCCTCCAAACACACACACACACTCACAGACACTCTATCTCTCCCCCAAACACACACAGTCATTCTCCCCCGAATGCAGACACTCACTCACTCTACCACACACAGCCACACACTCATGCCCAAATACACACACACTAACTCACTCTCTCTCAAGCACACAAACTCACTCACTCTCCCCCAAACTTACACATACACTCTCACTCACTCTCCCCCAACACACACACACACTCTCTCACTCTCTCTCAAACACACACACACACTCACTCTCCTCCAAACATATACACACACACTCTCACTCTGCCCCAAGCACACACACACAGACTCTCACTCTCTCACAAACACACACACACACACTCTCACTATCTCCAAACACACACTCGTTCACTCTTCCCCAAACATGCACACACACACTCTCACTCTCCCCCAAACACTCACACACACACACACACACACACACACACACTTTCCCATCTCCCAAACACAAACACACACTTTCACTCACTCCCAAACACATACACACTCACTCTCCACCAAACACACGCACACACTCTTACTCTCAGTCAAACTCACAAACACACAATCTCACCCTCCCCCAAAAACACACACACACACACACACACTTTCCCTCTCCCAAACACACCCACCAACTTTCACTCACTCCCAAACTCACACACACTCACTCTCCACCAAACACATGCACACAATTTTACTCTCCCGCAAACTCGCAAGCACCCACTCTCACCCTCCACCAAACACGCACACACTCTTAATCTCCCCCAAATTCACACACGCACTCTCTCATCCTCCCCCAAACACGCACACACACTCTCACTCTCCCCCAAACACACAAACCCACATACACACACACACACACACTCTCCACCAAGCACTCAATCTCCCCCAAACACACACACACACACACACACACACTCTCTCAATCTCTCCCAAACACACACACTCTCACGCTCTCCCAAAGACACACACAATTGCTCTCACTCTCCCCCAAACACACACAGTCATTCTCCCCCAAATGCACACACTCACTAACTATACCACAGACACACACGCACACAGACACACACTCACCCCCAAATACATTCACTCTCCCCTAAACATAAACACACTAACACTCGCCCTCAAACACACACACACTCTAACTTTCCCCCAAACACACACACAAACTCACTCTCCCCCAAACATATACAAACACACACTCTCACTCTACCACAAACACACACACTCACTCACTCTCCCTCAAACACACGCACAAACTCACTCTCCACCAAACATACACACACACACTCTCACTCTCCCCCAAACACGCACACACTCACTCACTCTCTCTCAAAAACACACACTCACTCAATCTCCCCCAAACATATACACACACACTCTCACTCTCAACCAAACATACACACACACACCCTCACTCTCCCCAAAACACACACACGCACACACACGCACACTATTACTCTCATCCAAACACACACACACACTCTCACTTTGCTTCAAACAAACACACACATTCTCTCTCTGACTCTCCCCCAAACACACACACACAATCTCTCACTCTCTCCCAAACACACATGCACACACGCACACGCTCATTCTCACCCAAACACACGCACGCACACTGACACACACACACACACAATCTCACTCTCTCCCAAACACACAACACAATCACTCTCTTCCAAACACACACACACACACACACACACTCACACACACACACACAGTCATTCTCCCCCAAATGCACACACTCACGCTATACCAAACACACACACACAGAATTACACTCACCCCCAAATACACACACATTCCCCTAAACACAAATGCGCTCACTCACTTTCCCCCAAACACACACACACTCATTCACTCTCCCCCATATGTGCACACACACACTCTCACTCTCTCCCAAACACACACACACAATCTCACTCTCTCCAAACGAACACTCGTTCAATCTTCCCCAAACATGCACACACACACTCTCACTCACTCTCCCTCAAACACACGCACAAACTCACTCTCCACCAAACATACACACACACACTCTCACTCTCTCTCAAACACACATATACCCACACTCTCCCCCAAATACACACACACTCGCTCACTCTCCACCAAACATACACACACGCACTCTCAATCTCCCCCAAACACATATATACCCAAACTCTCCCCAAGCACACAGACACTGACTCACTCTCTCCCAACCACATACAGTCACTCTCCGCCAAACATAGACACACACACACACACACTCTCCCCCAATCAGACACACACTCTCACTCTCCCCCAAACACACACACACACACTCACTAACTCACTCTTGCTCAAACACATACACACACTCACACACTCACTCTCCCCCAAACATATACACACACACTCTCACTCTTCTCCAAACACACACACCCACACTCTTACTCTCTCCCAAACATACACATACAGACACACTCACTCTCCCCCAAACACAGACACACTCTCAATCTCTCCCAAACACACAAACATGCTCTCACTCTTCTCCAAACAAACACACACACTCACAGACACTCTATCTCTCCCCCAAACAAACACAGTCATTCTCCCCCAAATGCACACACTCACTCAATCTACCACACACAGACACACACTCACGCCCAAATACACACACACTAACTCACTCTCTCTCAAGCACACAAACTCACTCACTCTCCCCCAAACAATTACACTCATTCACTCTCCCCCAAACTTACACATACACTCTCACTCACTCTCCCCCAACACACACACACACTCTCTCACTCTCTCTCAAACACACACACTCACTCACTCTCCTCCAAACATATACACACACACGCTCACTCTCCCCCAAACACACACACACACACTCTCACTCTCTCACAAACACGCACTCATTCACTCTTCCCCAAACATGCACACACACACTCTCACTCTCCCCCAAACACTCACACACACACACACACACTTTCCCTCTCCCAAACACACACACACACACTTTCACTCACTCCCAAACACACACACACTCACTCTCCACCAAACACATGCACACACTCTTACTCTGCCTCAAACTCACAAACACACAATCTCACCCTCCCCCAAACACACACACACTCTCACTCTCCCCAAACACACACACACACATAAACACACACACACACTCTCCACCAAACACTCACTCTCCCCCAAACACACACACACACACACACACACACACTCTCACTAACTCCCAAACACTCACACACACACTCACTCTCCCCCAAACAGACACACACTCTCTCACTCTCTCCCAAACACACAGACACAAACAAACACACTATCGCTCTCTCCCAAATACACACACACTCTCACTCTCCCCAAACACACACACACACACACATAAACACACACACACACTCTCCACCAAACACTCACTCTCCCCCAAACACACACACACACACACTCACTATCTCCCAAACACACACACACACACAAACACTCACTCTCCCCCAAACAGACACACACTCACTCTCTCCCAAACACACAGACACACACAAACACAGTATCGCTCTCTCCCAATTACACACACACTCTCACTCTCCCCACCACACACACAGTCCCACTCTCTCCCAAACACACACACACACACTCTCGCTCCCTGCCAAACAAACACACACACACACAAACATTTCACTCCCCCCAAATGCATACACTCACTCACTATACCACAGAATCACACAAACACGCGCACAGACACACACTCACCCCCAAATACATTCACACACCCCTAAACATACACACACACTCTCACTCTCTCCCAAACACACAAATACCCACACTCTCCCCCAAACAAACACACACTCACTCACTCTCCACCAAACATACACACACACACTCTCACTCTCCCCCAAACACATATATACCCAAACTCTCCCCCAAACACACAACACAATCACTCTCTTCCAAACACACACACACACACTCACACACACACACTGTCATTCTCCCCCAAATGCACACACTCACGTTATACCACACACACACACAGACATACACTCACCCCCAAATACACACACAATCCCCCAAACACAAACGCACTCACTCACTTTCCCCCAAACACACACACACTCATTCACTCTCCCCCATACGTGCACACACACACTCTCACTCTCTCCCAAACACACACACACACACTCTCACTCTCTCCAAACACACACTCGTTCACTCTTCACCAAAAATGCACACATACACTCTCACTCTACCCCAAACACTCACACACACACACTTTCCCTCTCCCAAACACACAAACACACTTTCACTCACTCCCAAACATGCACACACTCACTCTCCACCAAATACACACACTCACTCACTCTCCCTCAAACACACTACAAACTCACTCTCCACCAAACATACACACACACACTCTCAATCTCCCCCAAACACATATATACCCAAACTCTCCCCAAACACACAGACACTGACTCACTCTCTCCCAACCACATACAGTCACTCTTCGCCAAACATACACACACACACACACACACACACACTCTCCCCCAATCATACACACACTCTCAGTCTCCCCCAAACACACACACACACACACACAATCACTCACTCTTCCTCAAACACATACACACACTCACACACTCACTCTCCCCCAAACATGTACACACACACTCTCACTCTTCTCCAAACACACACACCCACACTCTTACTCTCTCCCAAACATACACATACAGACACACTCACTCTCCCCCAAACACAGACACACTCTCAATCTCTCCCAAACACACAAACATGCTCTCACTCTCCTCCAAACACACACACACACTCACAGACACTCTATCTCTCCCGCAAACACACACAGTCATTCTCCCCCAAATGCAAACACTCACTCACTCTACCACACACAGACACACACTCACGCCCAAATACAGACACACTAACTCACTCTCTCTAAAGCACACAAACTCACTCACTCTCCCCCAAACAATTACACTCATTCACTCTCCCCCAAACTTACACATACACTCTCACTCACTCTCCCCCAACACACACACACACTCTCTCACTCTCTCTCAAACACACACACTCACTCACTCTCCTCCAAGCATATACACACACACGCTCACTATCCCCCAAACACACACACACTCTCACTCTCTCCCAAACACACACTCATTCACTCTTCCCCAAACATGCACACACACACTCTCACTCTCCCCCAAACACTCACACACACACACACACACTTTCCCTCTCCCAAACACTCACACACACACACTTTCACTCACTCCCAAGCACACACACACTCACTCTCCACCAAACACACGCACACACTCTTACTCTCCCTCAAACTCACAAAAACACAATCTCACCCTCCCCCAAACACACACACACTCTCACTCACCCCAAACACACACACACACATAAACACACACACACACTCTCCAACAAACACTCACTCTCCCCCAAACAGACACACACTCTCTCACTCTCTCCCAAAGACACAGACACACACAAACACACTATCGCTCTCTCCCAAATACACACACACTCTCACTCTCCCCAAACACACACACACACACACATAAACACACACACACCCGCTCCATCAAACACTCACTCTCCCCCAAACACACAAACACACACACTCTCTCACTATCTCCCAAACACACACACACACACACAAACACTCACTCTCCCCCAAACAGACACACACTCTCTCACTCTCTCCCAAATAAACACACACTCTCACTCTCCCCCCCACACACACACTCCCACTCTCTCCCAAACACATACACACAGACACTCTCGCTCCCTCCCAAACACACACACACATTTCATTCCCCCCAAATGCATACACTCACTCACTATAGCACAGAGACACACAAACACACGCACACAGACACACACTCACCCCCAAATACATTCACACACCCCTAAACATACACACAGACTCTCACTCTCCCCCAAACACACACATACTCTCACTCTCCCCCAAACACACTCACACACTCACTCTCCCCAAAACATATACAAACATACACTCTCACTAGCACAGACACACACACTCACTCACTCTCCCTCAAACACACGCACAAACTCACTCTCCACCAAACATACACATACACACTCTCACTCGGCCCCAAACACACATATACCCACAATCTCCCCCAAACATACACACACTCTCACTCTCCCCCCAAAACGCACACATTCACTCGCTCTCTCTCAAGCACACACACTAACTCACTCTCCCCCAAGCATATACACACACACTCTCACTCTCAACCAAACATACACACACACCCCCTCACTCTCCCCAAAACACACACACACACACACACACGCACACTATTATTCTCATCCAAACACACACACACACTCTCACTCTCTCCCAAACACACATGCACACACGCACGCCCTCATTCTTCCCCAAACACACGCACGCACACAGACACACACACACACACAATCTCACTCTCTCCCAAACACACAACACAATCACTCTCTTCCAAACACACACACACACACTTTCACTCACTCCCAAACACACACACACTCACTCTCCACCAAACACATGCAACACTATTACTCTGCCTCAAACTCACAAACACACAATCTCACCCTCCCCCAAACACACACACACTCTCACTCTCCCCAAACACACACACACACATAAACACACACACACACTCTCCACCAAACACTCACTCTCTCCCAAACACACACACACACACACTCTCACTATCTCCCAAACACTCACACACACACTCAGTCTCCCCCAAACAGACACAGACTCTCTCACACTCTCCCAAACACACAGACACACACAAACACACTATCGCTCTCTCCCAAATACACACACACTCTCACTCTCCCCAAACACACACACACACACATAAACACACACACACACTCTCCACCAAACACTCACTCTCCCCCAAACACACAAACACACACACTCTCTCAATATCTCCCAAACACACACACACACACACAAACACTCACTCTCCCCCAAACAGACACACACTCTCTCACTGTCTCCCAAATACACAGACACACACAAACACACTATCGCTCTCTCCCAAATACACACACACTCTCACTCTCCCCCCCACACACACACTCCCACTTTCTCCGAAACACACACACACAGACACTCTCGTTCCCTCCCAAACACACACACACATTTCATTCCCCCCCAAATGCATACACTCACTCACTATAGCACAGAGACACACAAACACACGCACACAGACACACACTCACCCCCAAATACATTCACACACCCCTAAACATACACACACACTCTTACTCTCTCCCAAACACACATATACCCACACTCTCCCCCAAACAAACACACACTCACTCACTCTCCACCAAACATACACACACACACTCTCACTCTCCCCCAAACACATATATACCCAAACTCTCCCCCAAAAACACAACACAATCACTCTCTTCCAAACACACACACACACACTCACACACACACACTGTCATTCTCCCCCAAATGCACACACTCACACTATACCACACACACACACAGACATACACTCACCCCCAAATACACACACACTCCCCCAAACACAAATGCACTCACTCACTTTCCCCCAAACACACACACACTCATTCACTCTCCCCCATACGTGCACACACGCACTCTCACTCTCTCCCAAACACACACACACACACTCTCACTCTCTCCAAACACACACTCGTTCACTCTTCCCCAAACATGCACACACACACTCTCACTCACCCCAAACACTCACACACACACACACACACTTTCCCTCTCCCAAACACACAAACACACTTTCACTCACTCCCAAACATGCACACACTCACTCTCCACCAAATACACACACTCACTCACTCTCCCCCAAACACACACACACTCACTCACTCTCCTCCAAACATACACACACACACTCTCAATCTCCCCCAAACACATGTATACCCAAACTCTCCCCAAACACACAGACACTGACTCACTCTCTCCCAACCACATACAGTCACTCTTCGCAAACATACACACACACACACACACACACTCTCCCCCAATCATACACAAACTCTCACTTTCCCCCAAACACACACAAACACACACACACCCACTCACTCACTCTTCCTCAAACACATACACACACTCACACACTCACTCTCCCCCAAACATGTACACACACACTCTCACTCTTCTCCAAACACACACACCCACACTCTTACTCTCTCCCAAACATACACATACAGACACACTCACTCTCCCCCAAACACAGACACACTCTCAATCTCTCCCAAACACACAAACATGCTCTCACTCTCCTCCAAACACACACACACACTCACAGACACTCTATCTCTCCCCCAAACACACACAGTCATTCTCCCCCAAATGCACACACTCACTCACTCTACCACACACAGACACACACTCACGCCCAAATACAGACACACTAACTCACTCTCTCTCAAGCACTCAAACTCACTCACTCTCCCCCAAACAATTACACTCATTCACTCTCCCCCCAATCTTACACATACACTCTCACTCACTCTCCCCCAACACAAACACACACTCTCTCACTCTCTCTCAAACACACACACTCACTCACTCTCCTCCAAACATATACACACACACACTCACTCTCCCCCAAACACACACACACACACTCTCACTCTCTCCCAAACACACACTCATTCACTCTTCCCCAAACATGCACACACACACATTCTCACTCTCCCCCAAACACTCACAAAAACACACACACTTTCCCTCTACCAAACACACACACACACACTTTCACTCACTCCCAAACACACACACACTCACTCTCCACCAAACACACGCACAAACTCTTGCTCTCCCTCAATCTCACAAACACACAATCTCACCCTCCCCCAAACACACACACACTCTCACTCTCTTCCCAAAACGCGCACATTCACTCGCTCTCTCTCAAGCACACACACTAACTCACTCTCCCCCAAGCATATACACACACACTCTCACTCTCAACCAAACATACACACACACACCCTCACTCTCCCCAAAACACACACACACACACACACACGCACACTATTATTCTCATCCAAACACACACACACACTCTCACTCTCTCCCAAACACACATGCACACACGCACGCCCTCATTCTTCCCCAAACACACGCACGCACACAGACACACACACACACACAATCTCACTCTCTCCCAAACACACAACACAATCACTCTCTTCCAAACACACACACACACACTTTCACTCACTCCCAAACACACACACACTCACTCTCCACCAAACACATGCACACACTCTTACTCTGCCTCAAACTCACAAACACACAATCTCACCCTCCCCCAAACACACACACACTCTCACTCTCCCCAAACACACACACACACATAAACACACACACACACTCTCCACCAAACACTCACTCTCTCCCAAACACACACACACACTCACTCTCACTATCTCCCAAACACTCACACACACACTCAGTCTCCCCCAAACAGACACAGACTCTCTCACACTCTCCCAAACACACAGACACACACAAACACACTATCGCTCTCTCCCAAATACACACACACTCTCACTCTCCCCAAACACACACACACACACATAAACACACACACACACTCTCCACCAAACACTCACTCTCCCCCAAACACACAAACACACACACTCTCTCAATATCTCCCAAACACACACACACACACACAAACACTCACTCTCCCCCAAACAGACACACACTCTCTCACTGTCTCCCAAATACACAGACACACACAAACACACTATCGCTCTCTCCCAAATACACACACACTCTCACTCTCCCCCCCCACACACACACTCCCACTTTCTCCGAAACACACACACACAGACACTCTCGCTCCCTCCCAAACACACACACACATTTCATTCCCCCCCAAATGCATACACTCACTCACTATAGCACAGAGACACACAAACACACGCACACAGACACACACTCACCCCCAAATACATTCACACACCCCTAAACATACACACACACTCTTACTCTCTCCCAAACACACATATACCCACACTCTCCCCCAAACAAACACACACTCACTCACTCTCCACCAAACATACACACACACACTCTCACTCTCCCCCAAACACATATATACCCAAACTCTCCCCCAAAAACACAACACAATCACTCTCTTCCAAACACACACACACACACTCACACACACACACTGTCATTCTCCCCCAAATGCACACACTCACACTATACCACACACACACACAGACATACACTCACCCCCAAATACACACACACTCCCCCAAACACAAACGCACTCACTCACTTTCCCCCAAACACACACACACTCATTCACTCTCCCCCATACGTGCACACACGCACTCTCACTCACTCCCAAACACACACACACACACTCTCTCACTCTCTCCAAACACACACTCGTTCACTCTTCCCCAAACATGCACACACACACTCTCACTCACCCCAAACACTCACACACACACACACACACTTTCCCTCTCCCAAACACACAAACACACTTTCACTCACTCCCAAACATGCACACACTCACTCTCCACCAAATACAAACACTCACTCACTCTCCCTCAAACACACGCACAAACTCACTCTCCACCAAACATACACACACACACTCTCACTCTCTCCCAAACACACATATACCCACACTCTCCCCCAAACACACAGACACTCACTCGCTCTCCTCCAAACATACACACACACACTCTCAATCTCCCCCAAACACATATATACCCAAACTCTCCCCAAACACACAGACACTGACTCACTCTCTCCCAACCACATACAGTCACTCTTCGCCAAACATACACACACACACACACACACTCTCCCCCAATCATACACAAACTCTCACTTTCCCCCAAACACACACAAACACACACACACCCACTCACTCACTCTTCCTCAAACACATACACACACTCACACACTCACTCTCCCCCAAACATGTACACACACACTCTCACTCTTCTCCAAACACACACACCCACACTCTTACTCTCTCCCAAACATACACATACAGACACACTCACTCTCCCCCAAACACAGACACACTCTCAATCTCTCCCAAACACACAAACATGCTCTCACTCTCCTCCAAACACACACACACACTCACAGACACTCTATCTCTCCCCCAAACACACACAGTCATTCTCCCCCAAATGCACACACTCACTCACTCTACCACACACAGACACACACTCACGCCCAAATACAGACACACTAACTCACTCTCTCTCAAGCACTCAAACTCACTCACTCTCCCCCAAACAATTACACTCATTCACTCTCCCCCAATCTTACACATACACTCTCACTCACTCTCCCCCAACACAAACACACACTCTCTCACTCTCTCTCAAACACACACACTCACTCACTCTCCTCCAAACATATACACACACACACTCACTCTCCCCCAAACACACACACACACTCTCACTCTCTCCCAAACACACACTCATTCACTCTTCCCCAAACATGCACACACACACTCTCACTCTCCCCCAAACACTCACAAAAACACACACACACTTTCCCTCTCCCAAACACACACACACACACTTTCACTCACTCCCAAACACACACACACTCACTCTCCACCAAACACATGCAACACTATTACTCTGCCTCAAACTCACAAACACACAATCTCACCCTCCCCCAAACACACACACACTCTCACTCTCCCCAAACACACACACACACATAAACACACACACACACTCTCCACCAAACACTCACTCTCTCCCAAACACACACACACACACACTCTCACTATCTCCCAAACACTCACACACACACTCAGTCTCCCCCAAACAGACACAGACTCTCTCACACTCTCCCAAACACACAGACACACACAAACACACTATCGCTCTCTCCCAAATACACACACACTCTCACTCTCCCCAAACACACACATAAACACACACACACACTCTCCACCAAACACTCACTCTCCCCCAAACACACAAACACACACACTCTCTCAATATCTCCCAAACACACACACACACACACAAACACTCACTCTCCCCCAAACAGACACACACTCTCTCACTGTCTCCCAAATACACAGACACACACAAACACACTATCGCTCTCTCCCAAATACACACACACTCTCACTCTCCCCCCCACACACACACTCCCACTTTCTCCGAAACACACACACACAGACACTCTCGTTCCCTCCCAAACACACACACACATTTCATTCCCCCCCAAATGCATACACTCACTCACTATAGCACAGAGACACACAAACACACGCACACAGACACACACTCACCCCCAAATACATTCACACACCCCTAAACATACACACACACTCTTACTCTCTCCCAAACACACATATACCCACACTCTCCCCCAAACAAACACACACTCACTCACTCTCCACCAAACATACACACACACACTCTCACTCTCCCCCAAACACATATATACCCAAACTCTCCCCCAAAAACACAACACAATCACTCTCTTCCAAACACACACACACACACTCACACACACACACTGTCATTCTCCCCCAAATGCACACACTCACACTATACCACACACACACACAGACATACACTCACCCCCAAATACACACACACTCCCCCAAACACAAATGCACTCACTCACTTTCCCCCAAACACACACACACTCATTCACTCTCCCCCATACGTGCACACACGCACTCTCACTCTCTCCCAAACACACACACACACACTCTCACTCTCTCCAAACACACACTCGTTCACTCTTCCCCAAACATGCACACACACACTCTCACTCACCCCAAACACTCACACACACACACACACACACTTTCCCTCTCCCAAACACAGAAACACACTTTCACTCACTCCCAAACATGCACACACTCACTCTCCACCAAATACACACACTCACTCACTCTCCCCCAAACACACACACACTCACTCACTCTCCTCCAAACATACACACACACACTCTCAATCTCCCCCAAACACATGTATACCCAAACTCTCCCCAAACACACAGACACTGACTCACTCTCTCCCAACCACATACAGTCACTCTTCGCCAAACATACACACACACACACACACACTCTCCCCCAATCATACACAAACTCTCACTTTCCCCCAAACACACACAAACACACACACACCCACTCACTCACTCTTCCTCAAACACATACACACACTCACACACTCACTCTCCCCCAAACATGTACACACACACTCTCACTCTTCTCCAAACACACACACCCACACTCTTACTCTCTCCCAAACATACACATACAGACACACTCACTCTCCCCCAAACACAGACACACTCTCAATCTCTCCCAAACACACAAACATGCTCTCACTCTCCTCCAAACACACACACACACTCACAGACACTCTATCTCTCCCCCAAACACACACAGTCATTCTCCCCCAAATGCACACACTCACTCACTCTACCACACACAGACACACACTCACGCCCAAATACAGACACACTAACTCACTCTCTCTCAAGCACTCAAACTCACTCACTCTCCCCCAAACAATTACACTCATTCACTCTCCCCCAATCTTACACATACACTCTCACTCACTCTCCCCCAACACAAACACACACTCTCTCACTCTCTCTCAAACACACACACTCACTCACTCTCCTCCAAACATATACACACACACACTCACTCTCCCCCAAACACACACACACACTCTCACTCTCTCCCAAACACACACTCATTCACTCTTCCCCAAACATGCACACACACACTCTCACTCTCCCCCAAACACTCACAAAAACACACACACTTTCCCTCTCCCAAACACACACACACACACTTTCACTCACTCCCAAACACACACACACTCACTCTCCACCAAACACATGCAACACTATTACTCTGCCTCAAACTCACAAACACACAATCTCACCCTCCCCCAAACACACACACACTCTCACTCTCCCCAAACACACACACACACATAAACACACACACACACTCTCCACCAAACACTCACTCTCTCCCAAACACACACACACACACACTCTCACTATCTCCCAAACACTCACACACACACTCAGTCTCCCCCAAACAGACACAGACTCTCTCACACTCTCCCAAACACACAGACACACACAAACACACTATCGCTCTCTCCCAAATACACACACACTCTCACTCTCCCCAAACACACACATAAACACACACACACACTCTCCACCAAACACTCACTCTCCCCCAAACACACAAACACACACACTCTCTCAATATCTCCCAAACACACACACACACACACAAACACTCACTCTCCCCCAAACAGACACACACTCTCTCACTGTCTCCCAAATACACAGACACACACAAACACACTATCGCTCTCTCCCAAATACACACACACTCTCACTCTCCCCCCCACACACACACTCCCACTTTCTCCGAAACACACACACACAGACACTCTCGTTCCCTCCCAAACACACACACACATTTCATTCCCCCCCAAATGCATACACTCACTCACTATAGCACAGAGACACACAAACACACGCACACAGACACACACTCACCCCCAAATACATTCACACACCCCTAAACATACACACACACTCTTACTCTCTCCCAAACACACATATACCCACACTCTCCCCCAAACAAACACACACTCACTCACTCTCCACCAAACATACACACACACACTCTCACTCTCCCCCAAACACATATATACCCAAACTCTCCCCCAAAAACACAACACAATCACTCTCTTCCAAACACACACACACACACTCACACACACACACTGTCATTCTCCCCCAAATGCACACACTCACACTATACCACACACACACACAGACATACACTCACCCCCAAATACACACACACTCCCCCAAACACAAATGCACTCACTCACTTTCCCCCAAACACACACACACTCATTCACTCTCCCCCATACGTGCACACACGCACTCTCACTCTCTCCCAAACACACACACACACACTCTCACTCTCTCCAAACACACACTCGTTCACTCTTCCCCAAACATGCACACACACACTCTCACTCACCCCAAACACTCACACACACACACACACACACTTTCCCTCTCCCAAACACAGAAACACACTTTCACTCACTCCCAAACATGCACACACTCACTCTCCACCAAATACACACACTCACTCACTCTCCCCCAAACACACACACACTCACTCACTCTCCTCCAAACATACACACACACACTCTCAATCTCCCCCAAACACATGTATACCCAAACTCTCCCCAAACACACAGACACTGACTCACTCTCTCCCAACCACATACAGTCACTCTTCGCCAAACATACACACACACACACACACACACTCTCCCCCAATCATACACAAACTCTCACTTTCCCCCAAACACACACAAACACACACACACCCACTCACTCACTCTTCCTCAAACACATACACACACTCACACACTCACTCTCCCCCAAACATGTACACACACACTCTCACTCTTCTCCAAACACACACACCCACACTCTTACTCTCTCCCAAACATACACATACAGACACACTCACTCTCCCCCAAACACAGACACACTCTCAATCTCTCCCAAACACACAAACATGCTCTCACTCTCCTCCAAACACACACACACACTCACAGACACTCTATCTCTCCCCCAAACACACACAGTCATTCTCCCCCAAATGCACACACTCACTCACTCTACCACACACAGACACACACTCACGCCCAAATACAGACACACTAACTCACTCTCTCTCAAGCACTCAAACTCACTCACTCTCCCCCAAACAATTACACTCATTCACTCTCCCCCAATCTGACACATACACTCTCACTCACTCTCCCCCAACACAAACACACACTCTCTCACTCTCTCTCAAACACACACACTCACTCACTCTCCTCCAAACATATACACACACACACTCACTCTCCCCCAAACACACACACACACACTCTCACTCTCTCCCAAACACACACTCATTCACTCTTCCCCAAACATGCACACACACACATTCTCACTCTCCCCCAAACACTCACAAAAACACACACACTTTCCCTCTACCAAACACACACACACACACTTTCACTCACTCCCAAACACACACACACTCACTCTCCACCAAACACACGCACAAACTCTTGCTCTCCCTCAATCTCACAAACACACAATCTCACCCTCCCCCAAACACACACACACTCTCACTCTCTTCCCAAAACGCGCACATTCACTCCCTCTCTCTCAAGCACACACACTAACTCACTCTCCCCCAAGCATATACACACACACTCTCACTCTCAACCAAACATACACACACACACCCTCACTCTCCCCAAAACACACACACACACACACACACGCACACTATTATTCTCATCCAAACACACACACACACTCTCACTCTCTCCCAAACACACATGCACACACGCACGCCCTCATTCTTCCCCAAACACACGCACGCACACAGACACACACACACACACAATCTCACTCTCTCCCAAACACACAACACAATCACTCTCTTCCAAACACACACACACACACTTTCACTCACTCCCAAACACACACACACTCACTCTCCACCAAACACATGCACACACTCTTACTCTGCCTCAAACTCACAAACACACAATCTCACCCTCCCCCAAACACACACACACTCTCACTCTCCCCAAACACACACACACACATAAACACACACACACACTCTCCACCAAACACTCACTCTCTCCCAAACACACACACACACTCACTCTCACTATCTCCCAAACACTCACACACACACTCAGTCTCCCCCAAACAGACACAGACTCTCTCACACTCTCCCAAACACACAGACACACACAAACACACTATCGCTCTCTCCCAAATACACACACACTCTCACTCTCCCCAAACACACACACACACACACATAAACACACACACACACTCTCCACCAAACACTCACTCTCCCCCAAACACACAAACACACACACTCTCTCAATATCTCCCAAACACACACACACACACACAAACACTCACTCTCCCCCAAACAGACACACACTCTCTCACTGTCTCCCAAATACACAGACACACACAAACACACTATCGCTCTCTCCCAAATACACACACACTCTCACTCTCCCCCCCACACACACACTCCCACTTTCTCCGAAACACACACACACAGACACTCTCGCTCCCTCCCAAACACACACACACATTTCATTCCCCCCCAAATGCATACACTCACTCACTATAACACAGAGACACACAAACACACGCACACAGACACACACTCACCCCCAAATACATTCACACACCCCTAAACATACACACACACTCTTACTCTCTCCCAAACACACATATACCCACACTCTCCCCCAAACAAACACACACTCACTCACTCTCCACCAAACATACACACACACACTCTCACTCTCCCCCAAACACATATATACCCAAACTCTCCCCCAAAAACACAACACAATCACTCTCTTCCAAACACACACACACACACTCACACACACACACTGTCATTCTCCCCCAAATGCACACACTCACACTATACCACACACACACACAGACATACACTCACCCCCAAATACACACACACTCCCCCAAACACAAACGCACTCACTCACTTTCCCCCAAACACACACACACTCATTCACTCTCCCCCATACGTGCACACACGCACTCTCACTCACTCCCAAACACACACACACACACTCTCTCACTCTCTCCAAACACACACTCGTTCACTCTTCCCCAAACATGCACACACACACTCTCACTCACCCCAAACACTCACACACACACACACACACTTTCCCTCTCCCAAACACACAAACACACTTTCACTCACTCACAAACATGCACACACTCACTCTCCACCAAATACAAACACTCACTCACTCTCCCTCAAACACACGCACAAACTCACTCTCCACCAAACATACACACACACACTCTCACTCTCTCCCAAACACACATATACCCACACTCTCCCCCAAACACACAGACACACACTCGCTCTCCTCCAAACAAACACACACACACTCTCAATCTCCCCCAAACACATATATACCCAAACTCTCCCCAAACACACAGACACTGACTCACTCTCTCCCAACCACATACAGTCACTCTTCGCCAAACATACACACACACACACACACTCTCCCCCAATCATACACAAACTCTCACTTTCCCCCAAACACACACAAACACACACACACCCACTCACTCACTCTTCCTCAAACACATACACACACTCACACACTCACTCTCCCCCAAACATATACACACACACTCTCACTCTTCTCCAAACACACACACCCACACTCTTACTCTCTCCCAAACATACACATACAGACACACTCACTCTCCCCCAAACACAGACACACTCTCAATCTCTCCCAAACACACAAACATGCTCTCACTCTCCTCCAAACACACACACACACTCACAGACACTCTATCTCTCCCCCAAACACACACAGTCATTCTCCCCCAAATGCACACACTCACTCACTCTACCACACACAGACACACACTCACGCCCAAATACAGACACACTAACTCACTCTCTCTCAAGCACTCAAACTCACTCACTCTCCCCCAAACAATTACACTCATTCACTCTCCCCCAATCTTACACATACACTCTCACTCACTCTCCCCCAACACAAACACACACTCTCTCACTCTCTCTCAAACACACACACTCACTCACTCTCCTCCAAACATATACACACACACACTCACTCTCCCCCAAACACACACACACACTCTCACTCTCTCCCAAACACACACTCATTCACTCTTCCCCAAACATGCACACACACACTCTCACTCTCCCCCAAACACTCACAAAAACACACACACTTTCCCTCTCCCAAACACACACACACACACTTTCACTCACTCCCAAACACACACACACTCACTCTCCACCAAACACATGCAACACTATTACTCTGCCTCAAACTCACAAACACACAATCTCACCCTCCCCCAAACACACACACACTCTCACTCTCCCCAAACACACACACACACATAAACACACACACACACTCTCCACCAAACACTCACTCTCTCCCAAACACACACACACACACACTCTCACTATCTCCCAAACACTCACACACACACTCAGTCTCCCCCAAACAGACACAGACTCTCTCACACTCTCCCAAACACACAGACACACACAAACACACTATCGCTCTCTCCCAAATACACACACACTCTCACTCTCCCCAAACACACACATAAACACACACACACACTCTCCACCAAACACTCACTCTCCCCCAAACACACAAACACACACACTCTCTCAATATCTCCCAAACACACACACACACACACAAACACTCACTCTCCCCCAAACAGACACACACTCTCTCACTGTCTCCCAAATACACAGACACACACAAACACACTATCGCTCTCTCCCAAATACACACACACTCTCACTCTCCCCCCCACACACACACTCCCACTTTCTCCGAAACACACACACACAGACACTCTCGTTCCCTCCCAAACACACACACACATTTCATTCCCCCCCAAATGCATACACTCACTCACTATAGCACAGAGACACACAAACACACGCACACAGACACACACTCACCCCCAAATACATTCACACACCCCTAAACATACACACACACTCTTACTCTCTCCCAAACACACATATACCCACACTCTCCCCCAAACAAACACACACTCACTCACTCTCCACCAAACATACACACACACACTCTCACTCTCCCCCAAACACATATATACCCAAACTCTCCCCCAAAAACACAACACAATCACTCTCTTCCAAACACACACACACACACTCACACACACACACTGTCATTCTCCCCCAAATGCACACACTCACACTATACCACACACACACACAGACATACACTCACCCCCAAATACACACACACTCCCCCAAACACAAATGCACTCACTCACTTTCCCCCAAACACACACACACTCATTCACTCTCCCCCATACGTGCACACACGCACTCTCACTCTCTCCCAAACACACACACACACACTCTCACTCTCTCCAAACACACACTCGTTCACTCTTCCCCAAACATGCACACACACACTCTCACTCACCCCAAACACTCACACACACACACACACACACTTTCCCTCTCCCAAACACAGAAACACACTTTCACTCACTCCCAAACATGCACACACTCACTCTCCACCAAATACACACACTCACTCACTCTCCCCCAAACACACACACACTCACTCACTCTCCTCCAAACATACACACACACACTCTCAATCTCCCCCAAACACATGTATACCCAAACTCTCCCCAAACACACAGACACTGACTCACTCTCTCCCAACCACATACAGTCACTCTTCGCCAAACATACACACACACACACACACTCTCCCCCAATCATACACAAACTCTCACTTTCCCCCAAACACACACAAACACACACACACCCACTCACTCACTCTTCCTCAAACACATACACACACTCACACACTCACTCTCCCCCAAACATGTACACACACACTCTCACTCTTCTCCAAACACACACACCCACACTCTTACTCTCTCCCAAACATACACATACAGACACACTCACTCTCCCCCAAACACAGACACACTCTCAATCTCTCCCAAACACACAAACATGCTCTCACTCTCCTCCAAACACACACACACACTCACAGACACTCTATCTCTCCCCCAAACACACACAGTCATTCTCCCCCAAATGCACACACTCACTCACTCTACCACACACAGACACACACTCACGCCCAAATACAGACACACTAACTCACTCTCTCTCAAGCACTCAAACTCACTCACTCTCCCCCAATCTTACACATACACTCTCACTCACTCTCCCCCAACACAAACACACACTCTCTCACTCTCTCTCAAACACACACACTCACTCACTCTCCTCCAAACATATACACACACACACTCACTCTCCCCCAAACACACACACACACACTCTCACTCTCTCCCAAACACACACTCATTCACTCTTCCCCAAACATGCACACACACACATTCTCACTCTCCCCCAAACACTCACAAAAACACACACACTTTCCCTCTACCAAACACACACACACACACTTTCACTCACTCCCAAACACACACACACTCACTCTCCACCAAACACACGCACAAACTCTTGCTCTCCCTCAATCTCACAAACACACAATCTCACCCTCCCCCAAACACACACACACTCTCACTCTCTTCCCAAAACGCGCACATTCACTCGCTCTCTCTCAAGCACACACACTAACTCACTCTCCCCCAAGCATATACACACACACTCTCACTCTAAACCAAACATACACACACACCCCCTCACTCTCCCCAAAACACACACACACACACACACACGCACACTATTATTCTCATCCAAACACACACACACACTCTCACTCTCTCCCAAACACACATGCACACACGCACGCCCTCATTCTTCCCCAAACACACGCACGCACACAGACACACACACACACACAATCTCACTCTCTCCCAAACACACAACACAATCACTCTCTTCCAAACACACACACACACACTTTCACTCACTCCCAAACACACACACACTCACTCTCCACCAAACACATGCAACACTATTACTCTGCCTCAAACTCACAAACACACAATCTCACCCTCCCCCAAACACACACACACTCTCACTCTCCCCAAACACACACACACACATAAACACACACACACACTCTCCACCAAACACTCACTCTCTCCCAAACACACACACACACACACTCTCACTATCTCCCAAACACTCACACACACACTCAGTCTCCCCCAAACAGACACAGACTCTCTCACACTCTCCCAAACACACAGACACACACAAACACACTATCGCTCTCTCCCAAATACACACACACTCTCACTCTCCCCAAACACACACACACACACATAAACACACACACACACTCTCCACCAAACACTCACTCTCCCCCAAACACACAAACACACACACTCTCTCAATATCTCCCAAACACACACACACACACACAAACACTCACTCTCCCCCAAACAGACACACACTCTCTCACTGTCTCCCAAATACACAGACACACACAAACACACTATCGCTCTCTCCCAAATACACACACACTCTCACTCTCCCCCCCACACACACACTCCCACTTTCTCCGAAACACACACACACAGACACTCTCGCTCCCTCCCAAACACACACACACATTTCATTCCCCCCAAATGCATACACTCACTCACTATAACACAGAGACACACAAACACACGCACACAGACACACACTCACCCCCAAATACATTCACACACCCCTAAACATACACACACACTCTTACTCTCTCCCAAACACACATATACCCACACTCTCCCCCAAACAAACACACACTCACTCACTCTCCACCAAACATACACACACACACTCTCACTCTCCCCCAAACACATATATACCCAAACTCTCCCCCAAAAACACAACACAATCACTCTCTTCCAAACACACACACACACACTCACACACACACACTGTCATTCTCCCCCAAATGCACACACTCACACTATACCACACACACACACAGACATACACTCACCCCCAAATACACACACACTCCCCCAAACACAAACGCACTCACTCACTTTCCCCCAAACACACACACACTCATTCACTCTCCCCCATACGTGCACACACGCACTCTCACTCACTCCCAAACACACACACACACACTCTCTCACTCTCTCCAAACACACACTCGTTCACTCTTCCCCAAACATGCACACACACACTCTCACTCACCCCAAACACTCACACACACACACACACACACTTTCCCTCTCCCAAACACACAAACACACTTTCACTCACTCCCAAACATGCACACACTCACTCTCCACCAAATACAAACACTCACTCACTCTCCCTCAAACACACGCACAAACTCACTCTCCACCAAACATACACACACACACTCTCACTCTCTCCCAAACACACATATACCCACACTCTCCCCCAAACACACAGACACTCACTCGCTCTCCTCCAAACATACACACACACACTCTCAATCTCCCCAAACACATATATACCCAAACTCTCCCCAAACACACAGACACTGACTCACTCTCTCCCAACCACATACAGTCACTCTTCGCCAAACATACACACACACACACACACACTCTCCCCCAATCATACACAAACTCTCACTTTCCCCCAAACACACACAAACACACACACACCCACTCACTCACTCTTCCTCAAACACATACACACACTCACACACTCACTCTCCCCCAAACATGTACACACACACTCTCACTCTTCTCCAAACACACACACCCACACTCTTACTCTCTCCCAAACATACACATACAGACACACTCACTCTCCCCCAAACACAGACACACTCTCAATCTCTCCCAAACACACAAACATGCTCTCACTCTCCTCCAAACACACACACACACTCACAGACACTCTATCTCTCCCCCAAACACACACAGTCATTCTCCCCCAAATGCACACACTCACTCACTCTACCACACACAGACACACACTCACGCCCAAATACAGACACACTAACTCACTCTCTCTCAAGCACTCAAACTCACTCACTCTCCCCCAAACAATTACACTCATTCACTCTCCCCCAATCTTACACATACACTCTCACTCACTCTCCCCCAACACAAACACACACTCTCTCACTCTCTCTCAAACACACACACTCACTCACTCTCCTCCAAACATATACACACACACACTCACTCTCCCCCAAACACACACACACACACTCTCACTCTCTCCCAAACACACACTCATTCACTCTTCCCCAAACATGCACACACACACTCTCACTCTCCCCCAAACACTCACAAAAACACACACACTTTCCCTCTCCCAAACACACACACACACACTTTCACTCACTCCCAAACACACACACACTCACTCTCCACCAAACACACGCACACACTCTTGCTCTCCCTCAAACTCACAAACACACAATCTCACCCTCCCCCAAACACACACACACTCTCACTCTCCCCAAACACACACACACATACACAAACACACACACACGCTCTCCACCAAACACTCACTCTCCCCCAAACACACACACACACACTCTCACTCTCTCCCAAAAACACACTCATTCACTCTTCCCCAAACATGCACACACACACTCTCACTCTCCCCCAAACACTCAGACACACACACACTTTCCCTCTCCCAAACACACACACACACACTTTCACTCACTCCCAAACACACACACACTCACTCTCCACCAAACACACGCACACACTCTTACTCTCCCACAAACTCACAAACACACAATCTCACCCTCCCCCAAACACACACACACTCTCACTCTACCCCAAACACTCACACACACACACACACACAAACACTCACTCTCCCCCAAACAGACACACACTCTCTCAATCTCTCCCAAACACACAGACACACACAAACACACTATCGCTCTCTCCCAAATCCACACACACTCTCACTCTCCCCAAACACACACACACACACATAAACACACACACACACTCTCCACCAAACACTCACTCTCCCCCAAACACACAAACACACACACTCTCTCACTATCTCCCAAACACACACACACACACACAAACACTCACTCTCCCCCAAACAGACACACACTCTCTCACTCTCTCCCAAATACACAGACACACACAAACACACTATCGCTCTCTCCCAAATACACACACACTCTCACTATCCCCCCCACACACACACTCCCACTCTCTCCCAAACACACACACACAGACACTCTCGCTCCCTCCCAAACACACACACACATTTCATTCCCCCCAAATGCATACACTCACTCACTATAGCACAGAGACACACAAACACACGCACACAGACACACACTCACCCCCAAATACACTCACACACCCCTAAACATACACACAGACTCTCACTCTCCCCCAAACACACACATACTCTCACTCTCCCCCAAACACACTCACACACTCACTCTCCCCAAAACATATACAAACACACACTCTCACTAGCACAGACACACACACTCACTCACTCTCCCTCAAACACACGCACAAACTCACTCTCCACCAAACGTACACACACACACTCTCACTCGGCCCCAAACACACATATACCCACACTCTCCCCCAAACATACACACACTCTCACTCTACCCCCAACACGCACACATTCACTCACTCTCTCTCAAACACACACACTCACTCACTCTACCCCAAACATATACACACACACTCTCACTCTCAACCAAACATACACACACACAGCCTCACTCTCCCCAAACCACACACACACACACACACATGCACACTATTAATCTCATCCAAACACACACACACACTCTCACTCACTCCCAAACACACATGCACACACGAACGCCCTCATTCTCCCCCAAACACACGCACGCACACAGACCCACACACACACACAATCTCACTCTCTCCCAAACACACAACACAATCACTCTCTTCCAAACACACACACACACACACACAGATGCACACACACACACACAGACATACACTCACCCCCAAATACACACACACTCCCCCAAACACAAACGCACTCACTCACTTTCCCCCAAACACACACATACTCATTCACTCTCCCCCATACGTGCACACACATACTCTCACTCTCTCCCAAACACACACACACACACACACTCTCACTCTCTCCAAACACACACTCGTTCACACTTCCGCAAACATGCACTCACACACTCTCACTCTACCCCAAACACTCACACACACACACACACACTTTCCCTCTCCCAAACACACAAACACACTTTCACTCACTCCCAAACATACACACTCTCACTCTCCCCCAAACACGCACACACTCACTCACTCTCTCTCAAACACACACACTCACTCTCCCCCAAACATATGCACACACACTCTCACTCTCAACCAAACATAAACACACACACACCCTCACTCTCCCCAAAACACACACACACACACACACACACGCACACTATTACTCTCATCCAAACACACACTCACACTCTCACTCTCTCCCAAACACACATGCACACACGCACACCCTCATTCTCCCCCAAACACATGCACGCACACAGACACACACACAAACAATCTCACTCTCTCCCAAACACACAACACAATCACTCTCTTCCAAACACACACACACACACACACACACACTCACACACACACACAGTCATTCTACCCCAAATGCACACACTCACGCTATACCTCACACACACACACACAGACATACACTCACCCCCAAATACACACACACTCCCCCAAACACAAACGCACTCACTCACTTTCCCCCAAACACACACACACTCATTCACTCTCCCCCATACGTGCACACAGACACTCTCACTCTCTCCCAAACACACACACACACTCTCTCACTCTCTCCAAACACACACTCGTTCACTCTTTCCCAAACATACACACACACACTCTCACTCTACCCCAAACACTCACACACACACACCACTTTCCCTCTCCCAAACACACAAACACACTTTCACTCACTCCCAAACATGCACACACTCACTCTCCACCAAACACACACACTCACTCACTCTCCCTCAAACACACGCACAAACTCACTCTCCACCAAACATACACACACACACTCTCACTCTCTCCCAAACACACATCTACCCACACTCTCCCCCAAACACACACACACTCACTCACTCTCCAACAAACATACACACACACACTCTTAATCTCCCCCAAACACATATATACCCAAACTCTCCCCAAACACACAGACACTGACTCAATCTCTCCCAACCACATACAGTCACTCTCCGCCATTCATACACACACACACACACACACACTCTCTCCCCCAATCATACACACATTCTCACTCTCCCCCAAACACACACACACACACACTCACTCACTCACTCTTGCTCAAACACATACACACACTCACACACTCACTCTCCCCCAAACATATAGACACACACTCTCACTCTTCTCCAAACACACACACCCACACTCTTACTCTCTCCCAAACATACACATACAGACACACTCACTCTCCCCCAAACACAGACACACTCTCAATCTCTCCCAAACACACAAACATGCTCTCACTCTCCTCCAAACACACACACACACTCACAGACACTCTATCTCTCCCCCAAACAAACACAGTCATTCTCCCCCAAATGCACACACTCACTCACTCTACCACACACAGACACACACTCACGTCCAAATACACACACACTAACTCACTCTCTCTCAAGCACACAAACTCACTAACTCTCCCCCAAACAATTACACTCATTCACTCTCCCCCAAACTTACACATACACTATCACTCAAACTCCCCCAACACACACACACACTCTCTCACTCTCTCTCAAACACACACACTCACTCACTCTCCTCCAAACATATACACACACACGCTCACTCTCCCCCAAACACACACACAGACTCTCACTCTCTCACAAACACACACACACACTCTCACTCTCTCCCAAACACACACTCATTCACTCTTCACCAAACATGCACCCACACACTCTCACTCTCCCCCAAACACTCACACACACACACACACTTTCCCTTCCCAAACACACACACACACACTTTCACTCACTCCCAAACACACACACACTCACTCTCCACCAAACACATGCACACACTCTTACTGTGCCTCAAACTCACAAACACACAATCTCACCCTCCCCCAAACACACACACACTCTCACTCTCCCCAAACACACACACACACATAAACACACACACACACTCTCCACCAAACACTCACTCTCCCCCAAACACACACACACACACACACACACACACTCTCACTAACTCCCAAACACTCACACACACACTCACTCTCCCCCAAACAGACACACACTCTCTCACACTCTCCCAAACACACAGACACACACAAACACACTATCGCTCTCTCCCAAATACACACACACTCTCACTCTCCCCAAACACACACACACACATAAACACACACACACACTCTCCACCAAACACTCACTCTCCCCCAAACACACACACACACACACTCACTATCTCCCAAACACACACACACACACAAACACTCACTCTCCCCCAAACAAACACACACTCACTCTCTCCCAAACACACAGACACACACAAACATACTGTAGCTCTCTCCCAAAAACACACACACTCCCACTCTCTCCCAAACACACACACACAGACACTCTCGCTCCCTCCCAAACACACACACACATTTCATTCCCCCCCAAATGCATACACTCACTCACTATAGCACAGAGACACACAAACACACGCACACAGACACACACTCACCCCCAAATGCATTCACACACCCATAAACATACACACAGACTCTCACTCCCCCCCAAACACACACATACTCTCACTCTCCCCCAAACACACTCACACACTCACTCTCCCCAAAACATATACAAACACACACTCTCACTAGCACAGACACACACACTCACTCACTCTCCCTCAAACACACGCACAAACTCACTCTCCACCAAACATACACACACACACTCTCACTCGGCCCCAAACACACATATACCCACACTCTCCCCCAAACATACACACACTCTCACTCTCCCCCCAACATGCACACATTCACTCACTCTCTCTCAAACACACACACTCACTCACTCTCCCCCAAACATATACACACACACTCTCACTCTCAACCAAACATACACACACAGACCCTCACTCTCCCCAAAACACACACACACACACACATGCACACTATTAATCTCATCCAAACACACACACACACACACTCTCACTCTCTCCCAAACACACATGCACACACGCACGCCCTCATTTTCCCCCAAACACACGCACGCACACAGACACACACATACACAATCTCACTCTCTCCCAAACACACAACACAATCACTCTCTTCCAAACACACACACACACAGACGCACACACACACACAGACATACACTCACCCCCAAATACACACACACTCCCCCAACACAAACGCACTCACTCACTTTCCCCCAAACACACACACACTCATTCACTCTCCCCCATATGTGCACACACATACTCTCACTCTCTCCCAAACACACACACACACACACACTCTCACTCTCTCCAAACACACACTCGTTCACTCTTCCCCAAACATGCACACACACACTCTCACTCTACCCCAAACACTCACACACACACACACACTTTCCCTCTCCCAAACACACAAACACACTTTCACTCACTCCCAAACATGCACACACTCACTCTCCACCAAACACACACACTCACTCACTCTCCCTCAAACACACGCACAAACCCACTCTCCACCAAACATACACACACACTCTCACTCTGCCCCAAACACACATATACCCACAATCTCCCCCAAACCTACACACACTATCACTCTCCCCCAAACACGCATATGGTCACTCACTCTCTCTCAAACACACACACTCACTCACTATCCCCCAAATATATACACACACACTCTCACTCTCAACCAAACATACACACACACACACCCTCACTCTCCCCAAAACACACACACACACACACACACGCACACTATTACTCTCATCCAAACACACACTCACACTCTCACTCTCTCCCAAACACACATGCACACACGCACGCCCTCATTCTCCCCCAAACACATGCACGCACACAGACACACACACAATCTCACTCTCTCCCAAACACACAACACAATCACTCTCTTCCAAACACACACACACACACACACTCACACACACAGACAGTCATTCTCATCCAAATGCACACACTCACGCTATACCACACACACACACACACAGACATACACTCACCCCCAATTACACACACACTCCCCCAAACACAAACGCACTCACTCACTTTCCCCCAAACACACACACACTCATTCACTCTCCCCCATACGTGCACACAGAAACTCTCACTCTCTCCCAAACACACACATAAACACTCTCACTCTCTCCAAACACACACTCGTTCACTCTTCCCCAAACATGCACACACACACTCTCACTCTACCCCAAACACTCACACACACACACACACACTTTCCCTCTCCCAAACACACAAGCACACTTTTACTCACTCCCAAACATGCACACACTCACTCTCCACCAAACACACACACTCACTCACTCTCCCTCAAACACACGCACAAACTCACTCTCCACCAGACATACACACACACTCTCACTCTGCCCCAAACACACATATACCCACAATCTCCCCCAAACCTACACACACTCTCACTCTCCCCCAAATACGCACACACTCACTCACTCTCTCTCAAACACACACACTCACTCACTCTCCCCCAAATATATACACACACTCTCACTCTCAACCAAACATGCACACACACACACCCTCACACTGCCCAAAACACACACACACACACATGCACACTATTACTCTCATCCAAACACACACTCACACTCTCACTCTCTCCCAAACACACATGCACACAAGCACGCCCTCATTCTCCCCCAAACACATGCACGCACACAGACACACACACAAACAATCTCACTCTCTCCCAAACACACAACACAATCACTCTCTTCCAAACACACACACACACACTCACACACACACACAGTCATTCTCATCCAAATGCACACAGTCACGCTATACCACACACACACACACAGACATACACTCACCCCCAAATACACACACACTCCCCCAAACACAAACGCACTCACTCACTTTCCCCCAAACACACACACACTCATTCACTCTCCCCCATACGTGCACACACACACTCTCACTCTCTCCCAAACACACACACACACACTCTCACTCTCTCCAAACACACACTCGTTCACTCTTCCCCAAACAAGCACACACACACTCTCACTCTACCCCAAACACTCACACACACACCACTTTCCCTCTCCCAAACACACAAATACACTTTCACTCACTCCCAAACATGCACACACTCACTCTCCACCAAACACACACACTCACTCACTCTCCCTCAAACACACGCACAAACTCACTCTCCACCAAACATACACACACACACTCTCACTCTCTCCCAAACACACATATACCCACACTCTCCCCCAAACACACACACACTCACTCACTCTCCACCAAACATACACACACACACTCTCAATCTCCCCCAAACACATATATACCCAAACTCTCCCCAAACACACAGACACTGACTCACTCTCTCCCAACCACATACAGTCACTCTCCGCCATTCATACACACACACACACACACTCTCCCGCAATCATACACACACTCTCACTCTCCCCCAAACACACACACACACACTCACTCACTCACTCTTGCTCAAACACATACACACACCCGCACACTCACTCTCCCCCAAACATATACACACACACTCTCACTTTTCTACAAACACACACACCCACACTCTTACTCTCTCCCAAACATACACATACAGACACGCTCACTCTCCCCCAAACACAGACAAACTCTCAATCTCTCCCAAACACCCAAACATGCTCTCACTCTCCTCCAAACACACACACACACTCACAGACACTCTATCTCTCCCCCAAACAAACACAGTCATTCTCCCCCAAATGCACACACTCACTCAATCTACCACACACAGGCACACACTCACGCCCAAATACACACACACTAACTCACTCTCTCTCAAGCACATAAACTCACTCACTCTCCCCAAACAATTACACTCATTCACTCTCCCCCAAACTTACACATACACTCTCACTCACTCTCCCCCAACACACACACACACTCTCTCACTCTCTCTCAAACACGCACACTCACTCACTCTCCTCCAAACATATACACACACACGCTCACTCTCCCCCAAACACACACACACAGACTCTCACTCTCTCACAAACACACACACACACTCTCACTCTCCCCCAAACACTCACACACACACACACACACTTTCCCTCTCCCAAACACACACACACACACTTTCACTCACTCCCAAACACACACACACTCAGTCTCCACCAAACACACGCACACACTCTTACTCTCCCTCAAACTCACAAACACACAATCTCACCCTCCCCCAAACACACACACACTCTCACTCTCCCCAAACACACACACACACAAAAACACACACACACACTCTCCATCAAACACTCACTCTCCCCCAAACACACACACACACACACTCTCACTATCTCCCAAACACACACACACACACACAAACACTCACTCTCCCCCAAACAGACACACACTCTCTCACTCTCTCCCAAAGACACAGACACACACAAACACACTATCGCTCTCTCCAAATACACACACACTCTCACTCTCCCCCCCCACACACACTCCCACTCTCTCCCAAACACACACACACACACACATAAACACACACACACACTCTCCACCAAACACTCACTCTCCCCCAAACACACAAACACACACACTCTCTCACTATCTCCCAAACACACACACACACACAAACACTCACTCTCCCGCAAACAGACACACACTCTCTCACTCTCTCCCAAATACACAGACAAACACAAACACACTATCGCTCTCTCCCAAATACACACACACTCTCACTCTCCACCAAACATACACACACACACTCTCAATCTCCCCCAAACACATATATACCCAAACTCTCCCCAAACACACAGACACTGACTCAATCTCTCCCAACCACATACAGTCACTCTCCGCCATTCATACACACACACACACACACACCCACTCACTCACTCTTCCTCAAACACATACACACACTCACACACTCACTCTCCCCCAAACATGTACACACACACTCTCACTCTTCTCCAAACACACACACCCACACTCTTACTCTCTCCCAAACATACACATACAGACACACTCACTCTCCCCCAAACACAGACACACTCTCAATCTCTCCCAAACACACAAACATGCTCTCACTCTCCTCCAAACACACACACACACTCACAGACACTCTATCTCTCCCCCAAACACACACAGTCATTCTCCCCCAAATGCACACACTCACTCACTCTACCACACACAGACAAACACTCACGCCCAAATACACACACACTAACTCACTCTCTCTCAAGCACACAAACTCACTCACTCTCCCCCAAACAATTACACTCATTCACTCTCCCCCAAACTTACACATACACTCTCACTCACTCTCCCCCAACACACACACACACTCTCTCACTCTCTCCCAAATACACAGACAAACACAAACACACTATCGCTCTCTCCCAAATACACACACACTCTCACTCTCCCCCCCACACACACACTCCCACTCTCTCCCAAACACACACACACAGACACTCTCGCTCCCTCCCAAACACACACACACATTTCATTCCCCCCCAAATGCATACACTCACTCACTATAGCACAGAGACACACAAACACACGCACACAGGCACACACTCACCCCCAAATACATTCACACACCCCTAAACATACACACAGACTCTCAATCTCCCCCAAACACACACATACTCTCACTCTCCCCCAAACACACTCACACACTCACTCTCCCCAAAACATATACAAACACACACTCTCACTAGCACAGACACACACACTCACTCACTCTCCCTCAAACACACGCACAAACTCACTCTCCACCAAACATACACACACACACTCTCACTCGGCCCCAAACACACATATACCCACACTCTCCCCCAAACATACACACACTCTCACTCTCCCCCCAACACGCACACATTCACTCACTCTCTCTCAAACACACACACTCACTCACTCTCCCCCAAACATATACACACACACTCTCAATCTCAACCAAACATACACACACACACACACACACATGCACACTATTAATCTCATCCAAACACACACACACACTCTCACTCTCTCCCAAACACACATGCACACACGCACGCCCTCATTCTCCTCCAAACACACGCACGCACACAGACACACACACACACACAATCTCACTCTCTCCCAAACACACAACACAATCACTCTCTTCCAAACACACACACACACACAGACGCACACACACACACACAGACATACACTCACCCCCAAATACACACACACTCCCCCAAACACAAACGCACTCACTCACTTTCCCGCAAACACACACACACTCATTCACTCTCCCCCATATGTGCACACACATACTCTCACTCTCTCCCAAACACACACACACACACTCTCACTCTCTCCAAACACACACTCGTTCACTCTTCCCCAAACATGCACACACACACTCTCACTCTACCCCAAACACTCACACACACACACACACACTTTCCCTCTCCCAAACACACAAACACACTTTCACTCACACCCAAACATGCACACACTCACTCTCCACCAAACACACACACTCACTCACTCTCCCTCAAACACACGCACAAACTCACTCTCCACCAAACATACACACACACTCTCACTCTGCCCCAAACACACATATACCCACAATCTCCCCCAAACCTACACACACTCTCACTCTCCCCCAAACACGCACACACTCACTCACTCTCTCTCAAACACACACACTCACTCACTCTCCCCCAAACATATGCACACACACTCTCACTCTCAACAAAACATACACACACACACACTGTCACTCTCCCCAAAACACACACACACACACACACACGCACACTATTACTCTCATCCAAACACACACTCACACTCTCACTCTCTCCCAAACACACATGCACACACGCACGCCCTCATTCTCCCCCAAACACATGCACGCACACAGACACACATACAAACAATCTCACTCTCTCCCAAACACACAACACAACCACTCTCTTCCAAACAGACACACACACACACACTCACACACACACACAGTCATTCTCCCCCAAATGCACACACTCACGCTATACCTCACACACACACAGACATACACTCACCCCCAAATACACACACACTCCCCCAATCACAAACGCACTCACTCACTTTCCCCCAAACACACACACACTCATTCACTCTCCCCCATACGTGCACACAGACACTCTCACTCTCTCCCAAACACACACACACACTCTCTCACTCTCTCCAAACACACACTCGTTCACTCTTCCCCAAACATACACACACACACTCTCACTCTACCCCAAACACTCACACACACACACCACTTTCCCCCTCCCAAACACACAAACACACTTTCACTCACTCCCAAACATGCACACTCTCACTCTCCACCAAACACACACACTCACTCACTCTCCCTCAAACACACGCACAAACTCACTCTCCACCAAACATACACACACACACTCTCACTCTCTCCCAAGCACACATCTACCCACAAACACACAAACATGCTCTCACTCTCCTCCAAACACACACACACACTCACAGACACTCTATCACTCCCCCAAACACACATAGTCATTCTCCCCCAAATGCACACACTCACTCACTCTACCACACACAGACAAACACTCACGCCCAAATACACACACACTAACTCACTCTCTCTCAAGCACACAAACTCACTCACTCTCCCCCAAACAATTACACTCATTCACTCTCCCCCAAACTTACACATACACTCTCACTCACTCTCCCCAAACACACACACACACTCTCTCACTCTCTCCCAAATACACAGACAAACACAAACACACTATCGCTCTCTCCCAAATACACACACACTCTCACTCTCCCCCCCACACACACACTCCCACTCTCTCCCAAACACACACACACAGACACTCTCGCTCCCTCCCAAACACACACACACATTTCATTCCCCCCCAAATGCATACACTCACTCACTATAGCACAGAGACACACAAACACACGCACACAGACACACACTCACCCCCAAATACATTCACACACCCCTAAACATACACACAGACTCTCACTCTCCCCCAAACACACACATACTCTCACTCTCCCCCAAACACACTCACACACTCACTCTCCCCAAAACATATACAAACACACACTCTCACTAGCACAGACACACACACTCACTCACTCTCCCTCAAACACACGCACAAACTCACTCTCCACCAAACATACACACACACACTCTCACTCGGCCCCAAACACACATATACCCACACTCTCCCCCAAACATACACACACTCTCACTCTCCCCCCAACACGCACACATTCACTCACTCTCTCTCAAACACACACACTCACTCACTCTCCCCCAAACATATAAAAACACACTCTCAATCTCAACCAAACATACACACACACACACTCACTCTCTTCAAAACACACACACACACACACACACACACATGCACACTATTAATCTCATCCAAACACACACACACACTCTCACTCTCTCCCAAACACACATGCACACACGCACGCCCTCATTCTCCCCCAAACACACGCACGCACACAGACACACACACACACACACAATCTCACTCTCTCCCAAACACACAACACAATCACTCTCTTCCAAACACACACACACACACACACACAGACGCACACACACACACACACAGACATACACTCACCCCCAAATACACACACACTCCCCCAAACACAAACGCACTCACTCACTTTCCACCAAACACACACACACTCATTCACTCTCCCCCATATGTGCACACACATACTCTCACTCTCTCCCAAACACACACACACACACACTCTCACTCTCTCCAAACACACACTCGTTCACTCTTACCCAAACATGCACACACACACTCTCACTCTACCCCAAACACTCACACACACACACACACACTTTCCCTCTCCCAAACACACAAACACACTTTCACTCACTCCCAAACATGCACACACTCACTCTCCACCAAACACACACACTCACTCACTCTCCCTCAAACACACGCACAAACTCACTCTCCACCAAACATACACAAACACTCTCACTCTGCCCCAAACACACATATACCCACAATCTCCCCCAAACCACCACACACTCTCACTCTCCCCCAAACACGCACACACTCACTCACTCTCTCTCAAACACACACACTCACTCACTCTCCCCCAAACATATGCACACACACTCTCACTCTCAACCAAACACACACACACACACCGTCACTCTCCCCAAAACACACACACACACACACACACGCACACTATTACTCTCATCCAAACACACACTCACACTCTCACTCTCTCCCAAACACACATGCACACACGCACGCCCTCATTCTCCCCCAAACACATGCACGCACACAGACACACATACAAACAATCTCACTCTCTCCCAAACACACAACACAATCACTCTCTTCCAAACACACACACACACACACACTCACACACACACACAGTCATTCTCCCCCAAATGCACACACTCACGCTATACCTCACACACACACAGACATACACTCACCCCCAAATACACACACACTCCCCCAATCACAAACGCACTCACTCACTTTCCCCCAAACACACACACGCTCATTCACTCTCCCCCATACGTGCACACAGACACTCTCACTCTCTCCCAAACACACACACACACTCTCTCACTCTCTCCAAACACACACTCGTTCACTCTTCCCCAAACATACACACACACACTCTCACTCTACCCCAAACACTCACACACACACACCACTTTCCCCCTCCCAAACACACAAACACACTTTCACTCACTCCCAAACATGCACACTCTCACTCTCCACCAAACACACACACTCACTCACTCTCCCTCAAACACACGCACAAACTCACTCTCCACCAAACATACACACACACACTCTCACTCTCTCCCAAACACACATCTACCCACACTCTCCCCCAAACACACACACACTCACTCACTCTCCACCAAACATACACACACACACTCTCAATCTCTCCCAAACACATATATACCCAAACTCTCCCCAAACACACAGACACTGACTGACTCTCTCCCAACCACATACAGTCACTCTCCGCCATTCATACACACACACACACACACACACACTCTCCCGCAATCATACACACACTCTCACTCTCCCCCAAACACACACACACACACACTCACACACTCACTCTTGCTCAAACACATACACACAACCGCACACTCACTCTACCCCAAACATATACACACACACTCTCACTTTTCTACAAACACACACACCCACACTCTTACTCTATCCCAAACATACACATACAGACACGCTCAATCTCCCCAAACACAGACAAACTCTCAATCTCTCCCAAACACACAAACATGCTCTCACTCTCCTCCAAACACACACACACACTCACAGACACTCTATCTCTCCCCCAAACAAACACAGTCATTCTCCCCCAAATGCACACACTCACTCAATCTACCACACACAGACACACACTCACGCCCAAATACACACACACTAACTCACTCTCTCTCAAGCACATAAACTCACTCACTCTCCCCCAAACAATTACACTCATTCACTCTCCCCCAAACTTACACATACACTCTCACTCACTCTCCCCCAACACACACACACACTCTCTCACTCTCTCTCAAACACACACACTCACTCACTCTCCTCCAAACATATACACACACACGCTCACTCTCCCCCAAACACACACACACAGACTCTCACTCTCTCACAAACACACACACACACTCTCACTCTCTCCCAAACACACACTCATTCACTCTTCCCTAAACATGCACACACACACTCTCACTCTCCCCCAAACACTCACACACACACACACACTTTCCCTCTCCCAAACACACACACACACACTTTCACTCACTCCCAAACACACACACACTCAGTCTCCACCAAACACACGCACACACTCTTACTCTCCCTCAAACTCACAAACACACAATCTCACCCTCCCCCAAACACACACACACTCTCACTCTCCCCAAACACACACACACACAAAAACACACACACACACTCTCCATCAAACACTCACTCTCCCCCAAACACACACACACACTCTCACTATCTCCCAAACACACACACACACACACAAACACTCACTCTCCCCCAAACAGACACACACTCTCTCACTCTCTCCCAAAGACACAGACACACACAAACACACTATCGCTCTCTCCAAATACACACACACTCTCACTCTCCCCCCCACACACACACTCCCACTCTCTCCCAAACACACACACACACACACACATAAACACACACACACACTCTCCACCAAACACTCACTCTCCCCCAAACACACAAACACACACACTCTCTCACTATCTCCCAAACACACACACACACACACAAACACTCACTCTCCCGCAAACAGACACACACTCTCTCACTCTCTCCCAAATACACAGACAAACACAAACACACTATCGCTCTCTCCCAAATACACACACACTCTCACTCTCGACCAAACATACACACACACACTCTCAATCTCCCCCAAACACATATATACCCAAACTCTCCCCAAACACACAGACACTGACTCAATCTCTCCCAACCAGATACAGTCACTCTCCGCCATTCATACACACACACACACACACTCTCCCGCAATCATACACACACTCTCACTCTCCCCCAAACACACACACACACACAGCCACTCACTCACTCTTCCTCAAACACATACACACACTCACACACTCACTCTCCCCCAAACATGTACACACACACTCTCACTCTTCTCCAAACACACACACCCACACTCTTACTCTCTCCCAAACATACACATACAGACACACTCACTCTCCCCCAAACACAGACACACTCTCAATCTCTCCCAAACACACAAACATGCTCTCACTCTCCTCCAAACATACACACACACTCACAGACACTCTATCACTCCCCCAAACACACACAGTCATTCTCCCCCAAATGCACACACTCACTCACTCTACCACACACAGACAAACACTCACGCCCAAATACACACACACTAACTCACTCTCTCTCAAGCACACAAACTCACTCACTCTCCCCCAAACAATTACACTCATTCACTCTCCCCCAAACTTACACATACACTCTCACTCACTCTCCCCCAACACACACACACACTCTCTCACTCTCTCCCAAATACACAGACAAACACAAACACACTATCGCTCTCTCCCAAATACACACACACTCTCACTCTCCCCCCCCACACACACACTCCCACTCTCTCCCAAACACACACACACAGAAACTCTCGCTCCCTCCCAAACACACACACACATTTCATTCCCCCCCAAATGCATACACTCACTCACTATAGCACAGAGACACACAAACACACGCACACAGGCACACACTCACCCCCAAATACATTCACACACCCCTAAACATACACACAGACTCTCAATCTCCCCCAAACACACACATACTCTCACTCTCCCCCAAACACACTCACACACTCACTCTCCCCAAAACATATACAAACACACACTCTCACTAGCACAGACACACACACTCACTCACTCTCCCTCAAACACACGCACAAACTCACTCTCCACCAAACATACACACACACACTCTCACTCGGCCCCAAACACACATATACCCACACTCTCCCCCAAACATACACACACTCTCACTCTCCCCCCAACACGCACACATTCACTCACTCTCTCTCAAACACACACACTCACTCACTCTCCCCCAAACATATACACACACACTCTCAGTCTCAACCAAACATACACACACACACACTCACTCTCTTCAAAACACACACACACACACACACACACACATGCACACTATTAATCTCATCCAAACGCACACACACACTCTCACTCTCTCCCAAACACACATGCACACACGCACGCCCTCATTCTCCCCCAAACACACGCACGCACACAGACACACACACACACACAATCTCACTCTCTCCCAAATACACAACACAATCACTCTCTTCCAAACACACACACACACACACACACACAGACGCACACACACACACACAGACATACACTCACCCCCAAATACACACACACTCCCCCAAACACAAACGCACTCACTCACTTTCCCGCAAACACACACACACTCATTCACTCTCCCCCATATGTGCACACACATACTCTCACTCTCTCCCAAACACACACACACACACACTCTCACTCTCTCCAAACACACACTCGTTCACTCTTCCCCAAACATGCACACACACACTCTCACTCTACCCCAAACACTCACACACACACACACACACTTTCCCTCTCCCAAACACACAAACACACTTTCACTCACTCCCAAACATGCACACACTCACTCTCCACCAAACACACACACTCACTCACTCTCCCTCAAACACAAGCACAAACTCACTCTCCACCAAACATACACACACATTCTCACTCTGCCCCAAACACACATATACCCACAATCTCCCCCAAACCTACACACACTCTCACTCTCCCCCAAACACGCACACACTCACTCACTCTCTCTCAAACACACACACTCACTCACTCTCCCCCAAACATATGCACACACACCGTCACTCTCCCCAAAACACACACACACACACACACACACACATGCACACTATTACTCTCATCCAAACACACATGCACACACGCACGCCCTCATTCTCCCCCAAACACATGCACGCACACAGACACGCACACAAACAATCTCACTCTCTCCCAAACACACAACACAATCACTCTCTTCCAAACACACACACACACACACACTCACACACACACACAGTCATTCTCATCGAAATGCACACACTCACGCTATACCACACACACACACACAGACATACACTCACCCCCAAATACACACACACTCCCCCAAACACAAATGCACTCACTCACTTTCCCCCAAACACACACACACTCATTCACTCTCCCCCATACGTGCACACAGACACTCTCACTCTACCCCAAACACTCACACACACACACCACTTTCCCTCTCCCAAACACACAAATACACTTTCACTCACTCCCAAACATGCACACACTCACTCTCCACCAAACACACACACTCACTCACTCTCCCTCAAACACACGCACAAGCTCACTCTCCACCAAACATACACACACACTCTCTCACTCTCTCCCAAACACACATATACCCACACTCTCCCCCAAACACACACACACTCACTCACTCTCCACCAAACATACACACACACACTCTCAATCTCCCCCAAACACATATATACCCAAACTCTCCCCAAACACACAGACACTGACTCACTCTCTCCCAACCACATACAGTCACTCTCCGCCAAACATACACACACACACACACACACTCTCCCCCAATCATACACACACTCTCACTCTCCCCCAAACACACACACACACACTCACTCACTCACTCTTGCTCAAACACATACACACACTCACACACTCACTCCCGCCCAAACATATACACACACACTCTCACTCTTCTCCAAACACACACACCCACACTCTTACTCTCTCCCAAACATACACATACAGACACACTCACTCTCCCCCAAACACAGACACACTCTCAATCTCTTCCAAACACACACACATGCTCTCACTCTCCTCCAAACACACACACACTCACAGACACTCTATCTCTCCCCCAAACAAACACAGTCATTCTCCCCCAAATGCACACACTCACTCACTCTACCACACACAGACAAACACTCACGCCCAAATACAGACACACTAACTCACTCTCTCTCAAGCACACAAACTCACTCACTCTCCCCCAAACAATTACACTCATTCACTCTCCCCCAAACTTACACATACACTCTCACTCACTCTCCCCCAACACACACACACACTCTCTCACTCTCTCCCAAATACACAGACAAACACAAACACACTATCGCTCTCTCCCAAATACACACACACTCTCACTCTCCCCCCCACACACACACTCCCACTCTCTCCCAAACACACACACACAGACACTCTCGCTCCCTCCCAAACACACACACACATTTCATTCCCCCCCAAATGCATACACTCACTCACTATAGCACAGAGACACACAAACACACGCACACAGGCACACACTCACCCCCAAATACATTCACACACCCCTAAACATACACACAGACTCTCAATCTCCCCCAAACACACACATACTCTCACTCTCCCCCAAACACACTCACACACTCACTCTCCCCAAAACATATACAAACACACACTCTCACTAGCACAGACACACACACTCACTCACTCTCCCTCAAACACACGCACAAACTCACTCTCCACCAAACATACACACACACACTCTCACTCGGCCCCAAACACACATATACCCACACTCTCCCCCAAACATACACACACTCTCACTCTCCCCCCAACACGCACACATTCACTCACTCTCTCTCAAACACACACACTCACTCACTCTCCCACAAACATATACACACACACTCTCAATCTCAACCAAACATACACACACACACACACACTCACTCTCTTCAAAACACACACACACACACACACACATGCACACTATTAATCTCATCCAAACACACACACACACTCTCACTCTCTCCCAAACACACATGCACACACGCACGCCCTCATTCTCCTCCAAACACACGCACGCACACAGACACACACACACACACAATCTCACTCTCTCCCAAACACACAACACAATCACTCTCTTCCAAACACACACACACACACAGACGCACACACACACACACAGACATACACTCACCCCCAAATACACACACACTCCCCCAAACACAAACGCACTCACTCACTTTCCCGCAAACACACACACACTCATTCACTCTCCCCCATATGTGCACACACATACTCTCACTCTCTCCCAAACACACACACACACACACTCTCACTCTCTCCAAACACACACTCGTTCACTCTTCCCCAAACATGCACACACACACTCTCACTCTACCCCAAACACTCACACACACACACACACACTTTCCCTCTCCCAAACACACAAACACACTTTCACTCACACCCAAACATGCACACACTCACTCTCCACCAAACACACACACTCACTCACTCTCCCTCAAACACACGCACAAACTCACTCTCCACCAAACATACACACACACTCTCACTCTGCCCCAAACACACATATACCCACAATCTCCCCCAAACCTACACACACTCTCACTCTCCCCCAAACACGCACACACTCACTCACTCTCTCTCAAACACACACACTCACTCACTCTCCCCCAAACATATGCACACACACTCTCACTCTCAACTAAACATACACACACACACACTGTCACTCTCCCCAAAACACACACACACACACACACACGCACACTATTACTCTCATCCAAACACACACTCACACTCTCACTCTCTCCCAAACACACATGCACACACGCACGCCCTCATTCTCCCCCAAACACATGCACGCACACAGACACACATACAAACAATCTCACTCTCTCCCAAACACACAACACAATCACTCTCTTCCAAACAGACACACACACACACACTCACACACACACACAGTCATTCTCCCCCAAATGCACACACTCACGCTATACCTCACACACACACAGACATACACTCACCCCCAAATACACACACACTCCCCCAATCACAAACGCACTCACTCACTTTCCCCCAAACACACACACACTCATTCACTCTCCCCCATACGTGCACACAGACACTCTCACTCTCTCCCAAACACACACACACACTCTCTCACTCTCTCCAAACACACACTCGTTCACTCTTCCCCAAACATACACACACACACTCTCACTCTACCCCAAACACTCACACACACACACCACTTTCCCCCTCCCAAACACACAAACACACTTTCACTCACTCCCAAACATGCACACTCTCACTCTCCACCAAACACACACACTCACTCACTCTCCCTCAAACACACGCACAAACTCACTCTCCACCAAACATACACACACACACTCTCACTCTCTCCCAAGCACACATCTACCCACAAACACACAAACATGCTCTCACTCTCCTCCAAACACACACACACACTCACAGACACTCTATCACTCCCCCAAACACACATAGTCATTCTCCCCCAAATGCACACACTCACTCACTCTACCACACACAGACAAACACTCACGCCCAAATACACACACACTAACTCACTCTCTCTCAAGCACACAAACTCACTCACTCTCCCCCAAACAATTACACTCATTCACTCTCCCCCAAACTTACACATACACTCTCACTCACTCTCCCCAAACACACACACACACTCTCTCACTCTCTCCCAAATACACAGACAAACACAAACACACTATCGCTCTCTCCCAAATACACACACACTCTCACTCTCCCCCCCACACACACACTCCCACTCTCTCCCAAACACACACACACAGACACTCTCGCTCCCTCCCAAACACACACACACATTTCATTCCCCCCCAAATGCATACACTCACTCACTATAGCACAGAGACACACAAACACACGCACACAGACACACACTCACCCCCAAATACATTCACACACCCCTAAACATACACACAGACTCTCACTCTCCCCCAAACACACACATACTCTCACTCTCCCCCAAACACACTCACACACTCACTCTCCCCAAAACATATACAAACACACACTCTCACTAGCACAGACACACACACTCACTCACTCTCCCTCAAACACACGCACAAACTCACTCTCCACCAAACATACACACACACACTCTCACTCGGCCCCAAACACACATATACCCACACTCTCCCCCAAACATACACACACTCTCACTCTCCCCCCAACACGCACACATTCACTCACTCTCTCTCAAACACACACACTCACTCACTCTCCCCCAAACATATAAAAACACACTCTCAATCTCAACCAAACATACACACACACACACTCACTCTCTTCAAAACACACACACACACACACACACACACATGCACACTATTAATCTCATCCAAACACACACACACACTCTCACTCTCTCCCAAACACACATGCACACACGCACGCCCTCATTCTCCCCCAAACACACGCACGCACACAGACACACACACACACACAATCTCACTCTCTCCCAAACACACAACACAATCACTCTCTTCCAAACACACACACACACACACACACAGACGCACACACACACACACAGACATACACTCACCCCAAATACACACACACTCCCCCAAACACAAACGCACTCACTCACTTTCCACCAAACACACACACACTCATTCACTCTCCCCCATATGTGCACACACATACTCTCACTCTCTCCCAAACACACACACACACACACTCTCACTCTCTCCAAACACACACTCGTTCACTCTTACCCAAACATGCACACACACACTCTCACTCTACCCCAAACACTCACACACACACACACACACTTTCCCTCTCCCAAACACACAAACACACTTTCACTCACTCCCAAACATGCACACACTCACTCTCCACCAAACACACACACTCACTCACTCTCCCTCAAACACACGCACAAACTCACTCTCCACCAAACATACACAAACACTCTCACTCTGCCCCAAACACACATATACCCACAATCTCCCCCAAACCACCACACACTCTCACTCTCCCCCAAACACGCACACACTCACTCACTCTCTCTCAAACACACACACTCACTCACTCTCCCCCAAACATATGCACACACACTCTCACTCTCAACCAAACATACACACACACACACCGTCACTCTCCCCAAAACACACACACACACACACACACGCACACTATTACTCTCATCCAAACACACACTCACACTCTCACTCTCTCCCAAACACACATGCACACACGCACGCCCTCATTCTCCCCCAAACACATGCACGCACACAGACACACATACAAACAATCTCACTCTCTCCCAAACACACAACACAATCACTCTCTTCCAAACACACACACACACACACACTCACACACACACACAGTCATTCTCCCCCAAATGCACACACTCACGCTATACCTCACACACACACAGACATACACTCACCCCCAAATACACACACACTCCCCCAATCACAAACGCACTCACTCACTTTCCCCCAAACACACACACACTCATTCACTCTCCCCCATACGTGCACACAGACACTCTCACTCTCTCCCAAACACACACACACACTCTCTCACTCTCTCCAAACACACACTCGTTCACTCTTCCCCAAACATACACACACACACTCTCACTCTACCCCAAACACTCACACACACACACCACTTTCCCCCTCCCAAACACACAAACACACTTTCACTCACTCCCAAACATGCACACTCTCACTCTCCACCAAACACACACACTCACTCACTCTCCCTCAAACACACGCACAAACTCACTCTCCACCAAACATACACACACACACTCTCACTCTCTCCCAAACACACATCTACCCACACTCTCCCCCAAACACACACACACTCACTCACTCTCCACCAAACATACACACACACACTCTCAATCTCTCCCAAACACATATATACCCAAACTCTCCCCAAACACACAGACACTGACTGACTCTCTCCCAACCACATACAGTCACTCTCCGCCATTCATACACACACACACACACACACACTCTCCCGCAATCATACACACACTCTCACTCTCCCCCAAACACACACACACACACACTCACACACTCACTCTTGCTCAAACACATACACACACCCGCACACTCACTCTACCCCAAACATATACACACACACTCTCACTTTTCTACAAACACACACACCCACACTCTTACTCTATCCCAAACATACACATACAGACACGCTCAATCTCCCCAAACACAGACAAACTCTCAATCTCTCCCAAACACACAAACATGCTCTCACTCTCCTCCAAACACACACACACACTCACAGACACTCTATCTCTCCCCCAAACAAACACAGTCATTCTCCCCCAAATGCACACACTCACTCAATCTACCACACACAGACACACACTCACGCCCAAATACACACACACTAACTCACTCTCTCTCAAGCACATAAACTCACTCACTCTCCCCCAAACAATTACACTCATTCACTCTCCCCCAAACTTACACATACACTCTCACTCACTCTCCCCCAACACACACACACACTCTCTCACTCTCTCTCAAACACACACACTCACTCACTCTCCTCCAAACATATACACACACACGCTCACTCTCCCCCAAACACACACACACAGACTCTCACTCTCTCACAAACACACACACACACTCTCACTCTCTCCCAAACACACACTCATTCACTCTTCCCTAAACATGCACACACACACTCTCACTCTCCCCCAAACACTCACACACACACACACACTTTCCCTCTCCCAAACACACACACACACACTTTCACTCACTCCCAAACACACACACACTCAGTCTCCACCAAACACACGCACACACTCTTACTCTCCCTCAAACTCACAAACACACAATCTCACCCTCCCCCAAACACACACACACTCTCACTCTCCCCAAACACACACACACACAAAAACACACACACACACTCTCCATCAAACACTCACTCTCCCCCAAACACACACACACACTCTCACTATCTCCCAAACACACACACACACACACAAACACTCACTCTCCCCCAAACAGACACACACTCTCTCCCAAAGACACAGACACACACAAACACACTATCGCTCTCTCCAAATACACACACACTCTCACTCTCCCCCCCACACACACACTCCCACTCTCTCCCAAACACACACGCACACACACACATAAACACACACACACACTCTCCACCAAACACTCACTCTCCCCCAAACACACAAACACACACACTCTCTCACTATCTCCCAAACACACACACACACACACAAACACTCACTCTCCCGCAAACAGACACACACTCTCTCACTCTCTCCCAAATACACAGACAAACACAAACACACTATCGCTCTCTCCCAAATACACACACACTCTCACTCTCGACCAAACATACACACACACACTCTCAATCTCCCCCAAACACATATATACCCAAACTCTCCCCAAACACACAGAGACTGACTCAATCTCTCCCAACCAGATACAGTCACTCTCCGCCATTCATACACACACACACACACACACTCTCCCGCAATCATACACACACTCTCACTCTCCCCCAAACACACACACACACACAGCCACTCACTCCCTCAAACACATACACACACTCACACACTCACTCTCCCCCAAACATGTACACACACACTCTCACTCTTCTCCAAACACACACACCCACACTCTTACTCTCTCCCAAACATACACATACAGACACACTCACTCTCCCCCAAACACAGCCACACTCTCAATCTCTCCCAAACACACAAACATGCTCTCACTCTCCTCCAAACATACACACACACTCACAGACACTCTATCACTCCCCCAAACACACACAGTCATTCTCCCCCAAATGCACACACTCACTCACTCTACCACACACAGACAAACACTCACGCCAAAATACACACACACTAACTCACTCTCTCTCAAGCACACAAACTCACACACTCTCCCCCAAACAATTACACTCATTCACTCTCCCCCAAACTTACACATACACTCTCACTCACTCTCCCCCAACACACACACACACTCTCTCACTCTCTCCCAAATACACAGACAAACACAAACACACTATCGCTCTCTCCCAAATACACACACACTCTCACTCTCCCCCCCACACACACACTCCCACTCTCTCCCAAACACACACACACAGAAACTCTCGCTCCCTCCCAAACACACACACACATTTCATTCCCCCCCAAATGCATACACTCACTCACTATAGCACAGAGACACACAAACACACGCACACAGGCACACACTCACCCCCAAATACATTCACACACCCCTAAACATACACACAGACTCTCAATCTCCCCCAAACACACACATACTCTCACTCTCCCCCAAACACACTCACACACTCACTCTCCCCAAAACATATACAAACACACACTCTCACTAGCACAGACACACACACTCACTCACTCTCCCTCAAACACACGCACAAACTCACTCTCCACCAAACATACACACACACACTCTCACTCGGCCCCAAACACACATATACCCACACTCTCCCCCAAACATACACACACTCTCACTCTCCCCCCAACACGCACACATTCACTCACTCTCTCTCAAACACACACACTCACTCACTCTCCCCCAAACATATACACACACACTCTCAGTCTCAACCAAACATACACACACACACACTCACTCTCTTCAAAACACACACACACACACACACACACATGCACACTATTAATCTCATCCAAGCGCACACACACACTCTCACTCTCTCCCAAACACACATGCACACACGCACGCCCTCATTCTCCCCCAAACACACGCACGCACACAGACACACACACACACACAATCTCACTCTCTCCCAAATACACAACACAATCACTCTCTTCCAAACACACACACACACACACACACAGACGCACACACACACACACAGACATACACTCACCCCCAAATACACACACACTCCCCCAAACACAAACGCACTCACTCACTTGCCCGCAAACACACACACACTCATTCACTCTCCCCCATATGTGCACACACATACTCTCACTCTCTCCCAAACACACACACACACACACTCTCACTCTCTCCAAACACACACTCGTTCACTCTTCCCCAAACATGCACACACACACTCTCACTCTACCCCAAACACTCACACACACACACACACACTTTCCCTCTCCCAAACACACAAACACACTTTCACTCACTCCCAAACATGCACACACTCACTCTCCACCAAACACACACACTCACTCACTCTCCCTCAAACACAAGCACAAACTCACTCTCCACCAAACATACACACACACTCTCACTCTGCCCCAAACACACATATACCCACAATCTCCCCCAAACCTACACACACTCTCACTCTCCCCCAAACACGCACACACTCACTCACTCTCTCTCAAACACACACACTCACTCACTCTCCCCCAAACATATGCACACACACCGTCACTCTCCCCAAAACACACACACACACACACACACACACGCACACTATTACTCTCATCCAAACACACATGCACACACGCACGCCCTCATTCTCCCCCAAACACATGCACGCACACAGACACGCACACAAACAATCTCACTCTCTCCCAAACACACAACACAATCACTCTCTTCCAAACACACACACACACACACACACTCACACACACACACAGTCATTCTCATCGAAATGCACACACTCACGCTATACCACACACACACACACAGACATACACTCACCCCCAAATACACACACACTCCCCCAAACACAAATGCACTCACTCACTTTCCCCCAAACACACACACACTCATTCACTCTCCCCCATACGTGCACACAGACACTCTCACTCTACCCCAAACACTCACACACACACACCACTTTCCCTCTCCCAAACACACAAATACACTTTCACTCACTCCCAAACATGCACACACTCACTCTCCACCAAACACACACACTCACTCACTCTCCCTCAAACACACGCACAAGCTCACTCTCCACCAAACATACACACACACTCTCTCACTCTCTCCCAAACACACATATACCCACACTCTCCCCCAAACACACACACACTCACTCACTCTCCACCAAACATACACACACACACTCTCAATCTCCCCCAAACACATATATACCCAAACTCTCCCCAAACACACAGACACTGACTCACTCTCTCCCAACCACATACAGTCACTCTCCGCCAAACATACACACACACACACACACACTCTCCCCCAATCATACACACACTCTCACTCTCCCCCAAACACACACACACACACTCACTCACTCACTCTTGCTCAAACACATACACACACTCACACACTCACTCCCGCCCAAACATATACACACACACTCTCACTCTTCTCCAAACACACACACCCACACTCTTACTCTCTCCCAAACATACACATACAGACACACTCACTCTCCCCCAAACACAGACACACTCTCAATCTCTTCCAAACACACACACATGCTCTCACTCTCCTCCAAACACACACACACTCACAGACACTCTATCTCTCCCCCAAACAAACACAGTCATTCTCCCCCAAATGCACACACTCACTCACTCTACCGCACACAGACACACACTCACGCCCAAATACAGACACACTAACTCACTCTCTCTCAAGCACACAAACTCACTCACTCTCCCCCAAACAATTACACTCATTCACTCTCCCCCAAACTTACACATACACTCTCACTCACTCTCCCCCAACACACACACACACTCTCTCATTCTCTCTCAAACACACACACTCACTCACTCTCCTCCAAACATATACACACACACGCTCACTTTGCCCCAAACACACACACACAGACTCTCACTCTCTCACAAACACACACACACACTCTCACTATCTCCCAAACACACACTCATTCACTCTTCCCCAAACATGCACACACACACTCTCACTCTCCCCCAAACACTCACACACACACACACACTTTCCCTCTCCCAAACACACACACACACACTTTCACTCACTCCCAAACACACACACACTCACTCTCCACCAAACACACGCACACACTCTTACTCTCCCTCAAACTCACAAACACACAATCTCACCGTCCCCCAAACACACACACACTCTCACTCTTCCCAAACACACACACACACACATAAACACACACACACACTCTCCACCAAACACTCACTCTCCCCCAAACACACACACACACACACTCTCTCACTATCTCCCAAACACACACACACACAAACACTCACTCTCCCCCAAACAGACACACACTCTCTCACTCTCTCCCAAAGACACAGACACACACAAACACACTATCGCTCTCTCCCAAATACACACACACTCTCACTCTCCCCAAACACACACACACACACATAAACACACACACTATCCACCAAACATCACTCTCCCCCAAACACGCAAACACACACACTCTCTCACTATCTCCCAAACACACACACACACACACAAACACTCACTCTCCCCCAAACAGACACACACTCTCTCACTCTCTCCCAAATACACAGACACACACAAACACACTATCGCTCTCTCCCAAATACACACACACTCTCACTCTCCCCCCCACACACACACTCCCACTCTCTCCCAAACACACACACACAGACACTCTCGCTCCCTCCCAAACACACACACACATTTCATTCCCCCCAAATGCATACACTCACTTACTATAGCACAGAGACACACAAACACACGCACACAGACACACACTCACCCCCAAATACATTCACACACCCCTAAACATACACACAGACTCTCACTCTCCCCCAAACACACACATACTCTCACTCTCCCCCAAACACACTCACACACTCACTCTCCCCAAAACATATACAAACACACACTCTCACTAGCACAGACACACACACTCACTCACTCTCCCTCAAACACACGCACAAACTCACTCTCCACCAAACATACACACACACACTCTCACTCGGCCCCAAACACACATGTACCCACACTCTCCCCCAAACATACAAACACTCTCACTCTCCCCCCAACACGCACACATTCACTCACTCTCTCTCAAACACACACACTCACTCACTCTCCCCCAAACATATACACACACAATCTCACTCTCAACCAAACATACACACACACACCCTCACTCTCCCCAAAACACACACACACACACACATGCACACTATTAATCTCATCCAAACACACACACACACTCTCACTCTCACTCTCTCCCAAACACACATGCACACACGCACGCCCTCATTCTCCCCCAAACCCACGCACGCACACAGACACACACACACACACAATCTCACTCTCTCCCAAACACACAACACAATCACTCTCTTCCAAACACACACACACACACACACACACACACACACCGACGCACACACACACACAGACATACACTCACCCCCAAATACACACACACTCCCGCAAACACAAACGCACTCACTCACTTTCCCCCAAACACACACACACTCATTCACTCTCCCTCATACGTGCACACACATACTCTCACTCTCTCCCAAACACACACACACACACACTCTCACTCTCTCCAAACACACACTCGTTCACTCTTCCCCAAACATGCACACACACACTCTTACTCTACCCCAAACACTCACACACATACACACACACTTTCCCTCTCCCAAACACACAAACACACTTTCACTCACTCCCAAACATGCACACACTCACTCTCCACCAAACACACACACTCACTCACTCTCCCTCAAACACACGCACAAACTCACTCTCCACCAAACATACACACACACTCTCACTCTGCCCCAAACACACATATACCCACCATCTCCCCCATACCTACACACACTCTCACTCTCCCCCAAACACGCACACACTCACTCACTCTCTCTCAAACACACACACTCACTCACTCTCCCCCAAATATATACACACACACTCTCACTCTCAACCAAACATACACACACACACACCCTCACTCTCCCCAATACACACACACACACACACACACACGCACACTATTACTCTCATCCAAACACACACTCACACTCTCACTCTCTCCCAAACACACATGCACACACGCACGCCCTCATTCTCCCCCAAACACATGCACGCACACAGACAAACACACAAACAATCTCACTCTCTCCCAAACACACAACACATTCACTCTCTTCCAAACACACACACACACACACACTCACACACACACACAGTCATTCTCATCCAAATGCACACACTCACGCTAGACCACACACACACACACAGACATACACTCACCCCCAAATACACACACACTCCCCCAAACACAAACGCACTCACTCACTTTCCCCCAAACACACACACACTCATTCACTCTCCCCCATACGTGCACACACACACTCTCACTCTCTCCCAAACACACACACACACACTCTCACTCTCTCCAAACACACACTCATTCACTCTTCCCCAAACATGCACACACACACTCTCACTCTACCCCAAACACTCAAACACACACACACACACACACAAACACTCACTCTCCCCCAAACAGACACATACTCTCTCACTCTCTCCCAAAGACACAGACACACACAAACACACTATCGCTCTCTCCCAAATACACACACACTCTCACTCTCCCCAAACACACACACACACACATAAACACACACACACACTCTCCACCAAACACTCACTCTCCCCCAAACTCGCAAACACACACACTCTTTCACTATCTCCCAAACACACAGACACACACACACTCTCTCACTCTCCCCCAGACACACACTCTCTTAGTCTCTCCCAAATACACAGACACACACAAACACACTATCGCTCTCTCCCAAATACACACACACTCTCACTCTCCCCCCCACACACACACTCCCACTTTCTCCCAAACACACACACACAGACACTCTCGCTCCCTCCCAAACACACACACACATTTCATTCCCCCCCAAATGCATACACTCACTTACTATAGCACAGGGACACACAAATACACGCACACAGACACACACTCACCCCCAAATACATTCACACACCCCTAAACATACACACAGACTCTCACTCTCCCCCAAACACACACATACTCTCACTCTCCCCCAAACACACTCACACACTCACTCTCCCCAAAACATATACAAACACACACTCTCACTAGCACAGACACACACACTGACTCACTCTCCCTCAAACGCATGCACAAACTCACTCTCCACCAAACATACACACACACACTCTCACTCAGCCCCAAACACACATGTACCCATACTCTCCCCCAAACATACACACACTCTCACTCTCCCCGCAACACGCACACATTCACTCACTCTCTCTCAAACACACACACTCACTCACTCTCCCCCAAACATATACACGAACACTCTCACTCTCGACCAAACATACACACACACACAGCCTCACTCTCCCCAAAACACAAACACACACACACACACACATGCACACTATTAATCTCATCCAAACACACACACACACTCTCACTCTCTCCCAAACACACATGCACACACGCACGCCCTCATTCTCCCCCAAACACACGCACGCACACAGACACACACACACACACAATCTCACTCTCTCCCAAACACACAACACAATCACTCTCTTCCAAACACACACACACACACACACACACACACAGACGCACACACACACACAGACATACACTCACCCCTAAATACACACACACTCCTCCAAACACAAACGCACTCACTCACCTTCCCCCAAACACACACACACTCATTCACTCTCCCCCATACGTGCACACACATACTCTCACTCTCTCCCAAACACACACAACACACACTCTCACTCTCTCCAAACACACACTCGTTCACTCTTCCCCAAACATGCACACACACACTCTCACTCTACCCCAAACACTCACACACACACAAACACACTTTCCCTCTCCCAAACACACAAACACACTTTCACTCACTCCCAAACATGCACACACTCACTCTCCACCAAACACACACACTCACTCACTCTCCCTCAAACACACGCACAAACTCACTCTCCACCAAACATACACACACACTCTCACTCTGCCCCAAACACACATATACCCACAATCTCCCCCAAACCTACACACACTCTCACTCTCCCCCAAACACGCACACACTCACTCACTCTCTCTCAAACACACACACTCACTCACTCTCCCCCAAATATATACACACACACTCTCACTCTCAACCAAACATACACACACACACCCTCACTCTCCCCAAAACACACACACACACACACACGCACACTATTACTCTCATCCAAACACACACTCACACTCTCACTCTCTCCCAAACACACATGCACACACGCACGCCCTCATTCTCCCCCAAACACATGCACGCACACAGACACACACACAAACAATCTCACTCTCTCCCAAACACACAACACAATCACTCTCTTCCAAACACACACACACACACACTCACACACACACACAGTCATTCTCATCCAAATGCACACACTCACGCTATACCACACACACACACACAGACATACACTCACCCCCAAATACACACACACTCCCCCAAACACACACGCACTCACTCACTTTCCCCCAAACACACACACTCATTCATTCTCCCCCATACGTGCACACAGACACTCTCACTCTCTCCCAAACACACACACACACACTCTCACTCTCTCCAAACACACACTCGTTCACTCTTCCCCAAACATGCACACACACACTCTCACTCTACCCCAAACACTCACACACACACACACACACTTTCCCTCTCCCAAACACACAAACACACTTTCACTCACTCCCAAACATGCACACACTCACTCTCCACCAAACACACACACTCACTCACTCTCCCTCAAACACACGCACAAACTCACTCTCCACCAGACATACACACACACTCTCACTCTGCCCCAAACACACATATACCCACAATCTCCCCCAAACCTACACACACTCTCCCCCAAACACGCACACACTCACTCACTCTCTCTCAAACACACACACTCACTCACTCTCCCCCAAATATATACATACACACTCTCACTCTCAACCAAACATACACACAGACACACACCCTCACTCTCCCCAAAACACACACACACACAGACGCACACTTTTACTCTCATCCAAACACACACTCACACTCTCACTCTCTCCCAAACACACATGCACACACGCACGCCCTCATTCTCCCCCAAACACATGCACGCACACAGACACACACACAAACAATCTCACTCTCTCCCAAACACACAACACAATCACTCTCTTCCAAACACACACACACACACAGACTCACACACACACACAGTCATTCTCATCCAAATGCACACACTCACGCTATACCACATACACACACACAGACATACACTCACCCCCAAATACACACACACTCCCCCAAACACAAACGCACTCACTCACTTTCCCCCAAACACACACACACTCATTCACTCTCCCCCATACGTGCACACAGACACTCTCACTCTACCCCAAACACTCACACACACACACCACTTTCCCTCTCCCAAACACACAAATACACTTTCAATCACTCCCAAACATGCACACACTCACTCTCCACCAAACACACACACTCACTCACTCTCCCTCAAACACACGCACAAACTCACTCTCCACCAAACATACACACACACACTCTCACTCTCTCCCAAACACACATATACCCACACTCTCCCCCAAACACACACACACTCACTCACTCTCCACCAAACATGCACACACACACTCTCAATCTCCCCCAAACACATATATACCCAAACTCTCCCCAAGCGCACAGACACTGACTCACTCTCTCCCAACCACATACAGTCACTCTCCGCCAAACATACACACACACACAAACACACACTCTCCCCCAATCATACACACACTCTCACTCTCCCCCAAACACACACACACACACTCACTCACTCACTCTTGCTCAAACACATACACACACTCACACACTCACTCTCCCCCAAACATATACACACACACTCTCACTCTTCTCCAAACACACACACCCACACTCTTACTCTCTCCCAAACATACACATACAGACACACTCACTCTCCCCCAAACACAGACACACTCTCAATCTCTCCCAAACACACAAACATGCTCTCACTCTCCTCCAAACACACACACACACTCACAGACACTCTATCTCTCCCCCAAACAAACACAGTCATTCTCCCCCAAATGCACACACTCACTCACTCTACCACACACAGCCACACACTCACGCCCAAATACACACACACTAACTCACTCTCTCTCAAGCACACAAACTCACTCACTCTCCCCCAAACAATTACACTCATTCACTCTCCCCCAAACTTACACATACACTATCACTCACTCTCCCCCAACACACACACACACTCTCTCACTCTCTCTCAAACACACACACTCACTCACTCTCCTCCAAACATATACACACACACACTCACTCTCCCCCAAACACACACACACAGACTCTAACTCTCTCACAAACACACACACACACACTCTCACTCTCTCCCAAACACACACTCATTCACTCTCCCCCAAACACTCACACACACACACACTTTCCCTCTCCCAAACACACACACACACACTTCCACTCACTCCCAAACACAAACACACTCACTATCCACCAAACACACGCACACACTCTTACTCTGCCTCAAACTCACAAACACACAATCTCACCATCCCCCAAACACACACACACTCTCACTCTCCCCAAACACACACACACACATAAACACACACACACACTCTCCATCAAACACTCACTCTCCCCCAAACACAGACACACACACTCTCACTATCTCCCAAACAGACACACACATACACAAACACTCACTCTCCCCCAAACAGACACACACTCTCTCACTCTCTCCCAAAGACACAGACACACACAAACACACTATCGCTCTCTCCCAAATACACACACACTCTCACTCTCCCCAAACACACACACACACACATAAACACACACACACACACTCCACCAAACACTCACTCTCCCCCAAACACACAAACACACACACACTCTCACTATCTCCCAAACACACACACACACACAAACACTCACTCTCCCCCAAACAGACACACACGCTCTCACTCTCTCCCAAACACACAGACACACACAAACACACTATCGCTCTCTCCCAAGTACACACACACTCTCACTCTCCCCCCCACACACACACTCCCACTCTCTCCCAAACACACACACACGGACACTCTCGCTCCCTCCCAAACACACACACACATTTCATTCCCCCCAAATGCATATACTCACACACTATAGCACAGAGACACACAAACACATGCTCACAGACACACACTCACCCCCAAATACATTCACACACCCCTAAACATACACACAGACTCTCACTCTCCCCCAAACACACACATACTCTCACTCTCCCCCAAACACACTCACACACTCACTCTCCCCAAAACATATACAAACACAAACTCTCACTCTCCCACAGACACACAGACTGACTCACTCTCCCTCAAACACACGCACAAACTCACTCTCCACCAAACATACACACACACACTCTCACTCTGCCCCAAACACACATGTACCCACACTCTCCCCCAAACATACACACACTCTCACTCTCCCCCCAACACGCACACAGTCACTCACTCTCTCTCAAACACACACACTCACTCACTCTCCCCCAAACATATACACACACACTCTCACTCTCAACCAAACATACACACACACACCCTCACTCTCCCCAAAACACACACACACACACACACATGCACACTATTAATCTCATCCAAACACACACACACACTCTCACTCTGCTCGAAACACACACGCACATTCTCTCTCTCACTCTCCCCCAAACACACACACAAACTCTCACTCTCTCCCAAACAAACATTCACACACGGACACCCTCATTCTCCCTCAAACACACGCACGCACACAGACTCACACAAACACACACAATCTCACTCTCTCCCAAACACAGAACACAATCACTCTCTTCCAAACAGACACACACACATACACACACACACACACAGTCATTCTCCCCCAAATGCACACAGTCACGCTATACCACACACACACACAGACATACACTCACCCCCAAATACACACACACTCCCCCAAACACAAACGCACTCACTCACTTTCCCCCAGACACACACACACTCATTCACTCTCCCCCATACGTGCACACACACACTCTCACTCTCTCCCAAACCCACACACACACACTCTCACTCTCTCCAAACACACACTCGTTCACTCACTCCCAAACATGCACACACTCACTCTCCACCAAACACACACACTCACTCACTCTCCCTCAAACACATGCAAAAACTCACTCTCCACCAAACATACTCACACACACTCTCACTCTGCCCCAAACACACATATACCCACAATCTCCCCCAAACCCACACACACTCTCACTCTCCCCGAAACACGCACACACTCACTCACTCTCTCTCAAACACACACACTCACTCACTCTCCCCCAAACATATACACACACACTCTCACTCTCAAACAAACATACACACACACACACCCTCACTCTCCCCAAAACACACACACACATTCACGCACACTATTACTCTCGTCCAAACACACACTCACACTCTAACTCTGCTCCAAACACACACACACATTCTCTCTCTCACTCGCCCCCAAACACACACACAAACTCTCACTCTCTCCCAAACACACATGCACACACGCACGCCCTCATTCTCCCCCAAACACACGCATGCACACAGACACACACACACACAATCTCACTCTCTCCCAAACACACAACACAATCACTCTCTTCCAAACACACACACGCACACACACACACACACACACACAAACACACACACACAGTCATTCTCTCCCAAATGCACACTCTCACGCTATACCACACACACACACGCACAGACATACACTCACCCCCAAATACACACACTCTCCCCCAAACACAAATGCACTCACTCACTTTCCCCCAAACACACACACACTCATTCACTCTGCCCCATACGTGCACACACACACTCTCACTCTCTCCCAAACACACACACACACTCTCACTCTCTCCAGACACACACTCGTTCACTCCTCCCCTAATATGCACACACACACTCTCACTCTACCCCAAACACTCACACACACACACAGACTTTCCCTCTCCCAAACACACAAACACACTTTCACTCACTCCCAAACATGCACACACTCACTCTCCACCAAACACATGCACACACTCTTACTCTCCCTCAAACTCACAAACATACACTCTCACCCTCTCCCAAACACACACACACTCTCAATCTCCCCCAAATTCACACATGCACTCACTCATCCTCCCCCAAACACGCACACACACACACCATCTCACTCTCCCCCAAACACACACACACTCTCACTCTCTCCCAAACAGACACTCGTTCACTCTTTCCCAAACATGCTCACACACACTCTCAATCTCCCCCAAACACTCACACACACACACACACACTTTCCCTCTCCCAAACACACACACACACTTTCACTCACTCCCAAACACACTCACACTCACTCTCCACCAAACACACGCACACACTCTTACTCTCCCTCAAACTCACAAACACATATTCTCACCCTCCCCCAAACACACACACACTCTCAATCTCCCCCAAATTCACACACGCACTCACTCATCCTCCCCCAAACACGTACACACACACACACTCTCACTCTCCCCAAACACACACACACATAAACACACACACACACTCTCCACCAAACACTCACTCTCCCCCAAACACACACACACACACACACTCTCACTATCTCCCAAACAGACACACACTCTCTCACTCTCTCCCAAACACACAGACACACACAAACACACTATCGCTCTCTCCCAAATATTCACACACTCTCACGCTCCCCTCCACACACAAACTCCCACTCTCTCCCAAACACACACACACACTCTCGCTCCCTCCCAAACACACAAACACAGACACATTTCATTCCCCCCCAAATGCATACACTCACTCACTATACCACAGACACACACAAACACACGCACACAGACACACACTCACCCGCAAATACACTCACACACCCCTAAACATACACACACACTCTCACTCTCCCCCAAACACACACATACTCTCACTCTCCCCCAAACACACACACACACTCACTCTCCCCAAAACATATACAAACACACACTCTCACTCTACCGCAAACACACACATTCACTCACTCTCCCTCAAACACACGCACAAATTCACTCTCCACCAAACATACACACACACACTCTCACTCTGCCCCAAACTCACATATATCCACACTCTCCCCCAAACACACACACACTCACTCACTCTCTCTCAAACACACACACTCACTCACTCTCCCCCAAACATCTCCACACACACTCTCACTCTCAACCAAACATACACACACACACACACACCCTCTCTCTCCCCAAAACACACACACACACACACACACACACGCACGCTATTACACTCATCCAAACACACACACACACTCTCACTCTCGCTCCAAACACACACACACATTCTCTCTCTCACTCTCCCCCAAACACACACACAAACTCTCACTATCTCCTAAACACACATGCAGACATGCACACCCTCATTCTCCCCCAAACACACGCACGCACACAGACACACACACAAACAATCTCACTCTCTCCCAAACACACAACACAATCACTCGCTTCCAACCACACACACACACACACACACACACGCACACACAGTCATTCTCCCCCAAATGCACACACTCACGCTGTACCACACACACACACAGACATACACTCACCCCCAAATACACACACACTCCCCCAAACACAAACGCACTCACTCACTTTCCCCCAAACACACACACACTCATTCACTCTCCCCCATACGTGCACACACACACTCTCACTCTCTCCCAAACACACACACACACACTCTCACTCTCTCCAAACACACACTCGTTCACTCTTCCCCTAACATGCACACACACACTCACTCTACCCCAAACACTCACACACACACACACTTTCCCTCTCCCAAACACACAAACAAACTTTCACTCACTCCCAAACATGCACACACTCACTCTCCACCAAACACACACACTCACTCACTCTCCCTCAAACACACGCACAATCTCACTCTCCAGCAAACATACACACACTCTCACTCTCTCTCAAACACACACACTCACTCACTCTCCCCCAAACATATACACACACACTCTCACTCTCAACCAAACATACACACACAAACAGCCTCACTCTCCCCAAAACACACACACACACTCACGCACACTATTACTCTCGTCCAAACACACACTCTGCTCCAAACACACACACAGATTCTCTCTCTCACTCGCCCCCAAACACACACACAAACTCTCACTCTCTCCCAAACACACATGCACACACGCACGCCCTCATTCTCCCCCAAACACACGCATGCACACAGACACACACACACACAATCTCACTCTCTCCCAAACACACAACACAATCACTCTCTTCCAAACACACACACGCACACACACACACACACACACACACAGTCATTCTCCCCCAAATGCACACAGTCACGCTATACCACACACACACACACACAGACATACACTCACCCCCAAATACACACACACTCCCCCAAACACAAACGCACTCACTCACTTTCCCCCAGACACACACACACTCATTCACTCTCCCCCATACGTGCACTCACACACTCTCACTCTCTCCCAAACACACACACACACACTCTCACTCTCTCCAAACACACACTCGTTCACTCTTCCCCAAACATGCACACACACACTCTCACTCTACCCCAAACACTCACACACACACACACTTTCCCTCTCCCAAACACACAAACACACTTTCACTCACTCCCAAACATGCACACACTCACTCTCCACCAAACACACACACTCACTCACTCTCCCTCAAACACATGCACAAACTCACTCTCCACCAAACATACACACACACACTCTCACTCTGCCCCAAACACACATATACCCACAATCTCCCCCAAACCTACACACACTCTCACTCTCCCCGAAACATGCACACACTCACTCACTCTCTCTCAAACACACACACTCACTCACTCTATCCCAAACATATACACACACACTCTCACTCTCAACCAAACATACACACACACACACCCTCACTCTCCCCAAAACACACACACACACTCACGCACACTATTACTCTCGTCCAAACACACACTCACACTCTCACTCTGCTCCAAACACACAGACACATTCTCTCTCTCACTCGCCCCCAAACACACACACAAACTCTCACTCTCTCCCAAACACACATGCACACATGCACGCCCTCATTCTCCCCCAAACACACGCATGCACACAGACACACACACACACAATCTCACTCTCTCCCAAACACACAACACAATCACTCTCTTCCAAACACACACACGCACACACACACACACACGCACGCTATTACACTCATCCAAACACACACACACACTCTCACTCTCGCTCCAAACACACACACACATTCTCTCTCTCACTCTCCCCCAAACACACACACAAACTCTCACTATCTCCTAAACACACATGCAGACATGCACACCCTCATTCTCCCCCAAACACACGCACGCACACAGACACACACACAAACAATCTCACTCTCTCCCAAACACACAACACAATCACTCGCTTCCAACCACACACACACACACACACACACACGCACACACAGTCATTCTCCCCCAAATGCACACACTCACGCTGTACCACACACACACACAGACATACACTCACCCCCAAATACACACACACTCCCCCAAACACAAACGCACTCACTCACTTTCCCCCAAACACACACACACTCATTCACTCTCCCCCATACGTGCACACACACACTCTCACTCTCTCCCAAACACACACACACACACTCTCACTCTCTCCAAACACACACTCGTTCACTCTTCCCCTAACATGCACACACACACTCACTCTACCCCAAACACTCACACACACACACACACTTTCCCTCTCCCAAACACACAAACAAACTCTCACTCACTCCCAAACATGCACACACTCACTCTCCACCAAACACACACACTCACTCACTCTCCCTCAAACACACGCACAATCTCACTCTCCAGCAAACATACACACACTCTCACTCTCTCTCAAACACACACACTCACTCACTCTCCCCCAAACATATACACACACACTCTCACTCTCAACCAAACATACACACACAAACAGCCTCACTCTCCCCAAAACACACACACACACTCACGCACACTATTACTCTCGTCCAAACACACACTCTGCTCCAAACACACACACAGATTCTCTCTCTCACTCGCCCCCAAACACACACACAAACTCTCACTCTCTCCCAAACACACATGCACACACGCACGCCCTCATTCTCCCCCAAACACACGCATGCACACAGACACACACACACACAATCTCACTCTCTCCCAAACACACAACACAATCACTCTCTTCCAAACACACACACGCACACACACACACACACACACACAGTCATTCTCCCCCAAATGCACACAGTCACGCTATACCACACACACACACACACAGACATACACTCACCCCCAAATACACACACACTCCCCCAAACACAAACGCACTCACTCACTTTCCCCCAGACACACACACACTCATTCACTCTCCCCCATACGTGCACTCACACACTCTCACTCTCTCCCAAACACACACACACACACTCTCACTCTCTCCAAACACACACTCGTTCACTCTTCCCCAAACATGCACACACACACTCTCACTCTACCCCAAACATTCACACACACACACACTTTCCCTCTCCCAAACACACAAACACACTTTCACACACTCCCAAACATGCACACACTCACTCTCCACCAAACACACACACTCACTCACTCTCCCTCAAACACATGCACAAACTCACTCTCCACCAAACATACACACACACACTCTCACTCTGCCCCAAACACACATATACCCACAATCTCCCCCAAACCTACACACACTCTCACTCTCCCCGAAACATGCACACACTCACTCACTCTCTCTCAAACACACACACTCACTCACTCTATCCCAAACATATACACACACACTCTCACTCTCAACCAAACATACACACACACACACCCTCACTCTCCCCAAAACACACACACACACTCACGCACACTATTACTCTCGTCCAAACACACACTCACACTCTCACTCTGCTCCAAACACACACACACATTCTCTCTCTCACTCGCCCCCAAACACACACACAAACTCTCACTCTCTCCCAAACACACATGCACACATGCACGCCCTCATTCTCCCCCAAACACACGCATGCACACAGACACACACACACACAATCTCACTCTCTCCCAAACACACAACACAATCACTCTCTTCCAAACACACACACGCACACACACACACACACTCACACACACACACACAGTCATTCTCTCCCAAATGCACACATTCACGCTATACCACACACACACACACACACAGACATACACTCACCCCCAAATACACACACTCTCCCCCAAACACAAACGCATTCACTCACTTTCCCCCAAACACACACACACTCATTCACTCTGCCCCATACGTGCACACACACACTCTCACTCTCTCCCAAACACACACACACACTCTCACTCTCTCCAGACACACACTCATTCACTCCTCCCCTAATATGCACACACACACTCTCACTCTACCCCAAACACTCACAAACACGCACACACACAGACTTTCCCTCTCCCAAACACACAAACACACTTTCACTCACTCCCAAACATGCACACACTCACTCTCCACCAAACACATGCACACACTCTTACTCTCCCTCAAACTCACAAACATACACTCTCACCCTCTCCCAAACACACACACACTCTCAATCTCCCCCAAATTCACACATGCACTCACTCATCCTCCCCCAAACACGCACACACACACACTATCTCACTCTCCCCCCAACACACACACACTCTCACTCTCTCCCAAACGCACACTCGTTCACTCTTTCCCAAACATGCACACACACACTCTCACTCTCCCCCAAACACTCACACACACACACTTTCCCTCTCCCAAACACACACACACACTTTCACTCACTCCCAAACACACACACACTCACTCTCCACCAAACACACCCACACACTCTTACTCTCCCTCAAACTCACAAACACACAATCTCACCCTCCCCCAAACACACACACACTCTCAATCTCCCCCAAATTCACACACGCACTCACTCATCCTCCCCCAAACACGTACACACACACACACTCCCACTCTCTCCCAAACACACACACACACTCTCGCTCCCTCCCAAACACACAAACACAGACACATTTCATTCCCCCCCAAATGCATACACTCACTCACTATACCACAGACACACACAAACACACGCACACAGACACACACTCTCCCGCAAATACACTCACACACCCCTAAACATACACACACACCCTCACTCTCCCCCAAACACACACGTACTCTCACTCTCCCCCAAACACACACACACACTCACTCTCCCCAAAACATATACAAACACACACTCTCACTCTACCGCAAACACACACATTCACTCATTCTCCCTCAAATACACGCACAAATTCACTCTCCACCAAACATACACACACACACTCTCACTCTGCCCCAAACTCACATATACCCACACTCTCCCCCAAACACACACACACTCACTCACTCTCTCTCAAACACACACACTCACTCACTCTCCCCCAAACATCTCCACACACACTCTCACTCTCAACCAAACATACACACACACACACACCCTCTCTCTCCCCAAAACACACACACACACACACACACGCACGCTATTACTCTCATCCAAACACACACACACACTCTCACTCTCGCTCCAAACACACACACACACTCACAGACAGTCTATCTCTCCCCCAAACACACACAGTCATTCTCCCCCAAATGCAGACACTCACTCACTCTACCACACACAGACACACACTCACGCCCAAATACACACACACTAACTCACTCTCTCTCAAGCACACAAACTCACTCACTCTCCCCACAAACAATCACACTCATTCACTTTCCCCCAAACTTACACATACACTCTCACTCACTCACCCCCAACACACACACACACTCTGTCACTCTCTCTCAAACACACACACTCACTCACTCTCCCCCAAACATGCACACACACACAATCTCACTCTCCCCCAAACACACACACACACACACACACACACTCTCCACCAAACACTCACTCTCCCCCAAGCACACACACACACACTCTCTCACTCTCTCCCAAACACACAAACACACACGAACACACTCTCGCTCTCTCCCAAACGCACACACACTCTCACTCTCCCCCCGACAAACACACACTCCCACTCTCGCCCAAACACACACACACAGACACTCTCACTCTCTCCCAACACACATACTCACTCACTCTCCACCAAACATACACACACACACTCTCACTCTCCCCCAAACACTCATACACCCACACTCTCCCCCAAACACACACACACTCACTCACCCTCCACCAAACATACACACACACACTCTCGCTTTCCCCCAAAAACATATATACCCAAACTCTCCCCCAAACACACACATACACTGACTCACTCTCTCCCAAACAGATGCAGTCACTCTCCGGCAAACATACACACAAACACACACTCACACTCTCCCCCAATCATACACACACTCTCACTCTACCCCAAACATACACACACACACACTCACTCACTCACTCTTCCTCAAGCACATACACACGATCACACACTCACTCTCCCCCAAACATATACACACACACTCTCACTCTTCTCCAAACACACACTTCCACACTCTTACTCTCTCCCAAACATACACAAACAGACACTCTCACTCTCCACCAAACACAGACACACTCTCAATCTCTCCCAAGCACGCACACATGCTCTCACTCTCCTCCAAACACACACACACACTCACAGACACTCTATCTCTCCCCCAAACACACACAGTCATTCTCCCCCAAATGCAGACACTCACTCACTCTACCACACACAGACACACACTCACGCCCAAATACACACACACTAACTCACTCTCTCTCAGCACACAAACTCACTCACTCTCCCCCAAACTTACACATACACTCTCATTCACTCTCCCCCAACACACACACACACTCTCTCACTCTCTCTCAAACACACAAACTCACTCACTCTCCTCCAAACATATACACACACATGCTCACTCTCCCCCAAGCACACACACACAGACTCTCACTCTCTCACAAACAGACACACACACACTCTCACTATCTCCAAACACACACTCGTTCACTCTTCCCCAAACATGCACACACACACTCTCACTCTCCCCCAAACACTCACACACACACACACACACACACACACTTTCCCTCTCCCAAACACACACACACACTTTCACTCACTCCCAAACAAACACACACTCACTCTCCACCAAACACACGCACACATTCTTACTCTCAGTCAAACTCACAAACACACAATCTCACCCTCCTCCAAAAACACACACACACACACACACACTTTCCCTCTCCCAAACACACACACAAACTTTCACTCACTCCCAAACTCACACACACTCACTCTCCACCAAACACATGCACACAATTTTACTCTCCCGCAAACTCGCAAGCACCCACTCTCACCCTCCCCCAAACACGCACACACTCTTAATCTCCCCCAAATTCACACACGCACTCTCTCATCCTCCCCCAAACACGCACACACACACTCTCACTCTCCCCCAAACACACAAACACACATACACACACACACACTCTCCACCAAGCACTCAATCTCCCCCAAACACACACACACACACACACACACTCTCTCAATCTCTCCCAAACACACACACTCTCACGCTCTCCCAAAGACACACACACAATTGCTCTCACTCTCCCCCAAACACACACAGTCATTCTCCCCCAAATGCACACACTCACTAAGTATACCACAGACACACACACACACAGACACACACTCACCCCCAAATACATTCACTGTCCCCTAAACATAAACACACTCACACTCGCCCCCAAACACACACACAATCTATCTTTCCCCCAAACACACACACAAAATCACTCTCCCCCAAACATATACAAACACACACTCTCACTCTACCACAAACACACACACTCACTCACTCTCCCTCAAACACACGCACAAACTCACTCTCCACCAAACATACAAACACATACTCTCACTCTGCCCCAAACGCACATATACCCACACTCTCCCCCAAATATACACACACTCTCACTCTCCCCCAAACACACACACACTCACTCACTCTCTCTCAAACACACACATTCACTCACTCTCCCCCAAACATATACACACACACTCTCACTCTCAACCAAACATACACACACACACACCCTCACTCTCCCCCAAACACACACACACAAACTCTCACTCTCTCCCAAACACACATGCACACACGCACACCCTCATTCTCCCCCAAACACACGCACGCACACAGACACACACACACACAATCTCACTCTCTCCCAAACACACAACACAATCACTCTCTTCCAAACACACACACACACACACTCACACACACTCACACACACACACACACAGTCATTCTCCCCCAAATGCACACACTCACGCTATACAAAACACACACACACAGAATTACACTCACCCCCAAATACACACACAATCCCCCAAACACAAATGCACTCACTCACTTTCCCCCAAACACACACACACTCATTCACTCTCCCCCATATGTGCACACACACACTCTCACTCTTTCCCAAACACACACACACACACTCTCACTCTCTCCAAACACACACTCGTTCAATCTTCCCCAAACATGCACCCACACACTCTCACTCTACCCCAAACACTCACACACAGACACCACTTTCCCTCTCCCAAACACACAAACACACTTTCACTCACTGCCAAACATGCACACACTCACTCTCCACCAAACACATGCACACACACTTACTCTCCCTCAAACTCACAAACACGCACTCTCACCCTCCCCCAAACACACGCACATTCTCAATCTCCCCCAAATTCACACATGCACTCACTCATTCTCCCCCAAACATACACACACACACACCATCTCACTCTCCCCCAAACACACACACACACACACACACACAATCTCCACCAAACACTCACTCTCCCCCAAGCACACACACACACACTCTCTCACTCTCTCCCAAACACACAAACACACACGAACACACTCTCGCTCTCTCCCAAACGCACACACACTCTCACTCTCCCCCCGACAAACACACACTCCCATTCTCGCCCAAACACACACACACAGACACTCTCACTCTCTCCCAACACACATACTCACTCACTCTCCACCAAACATACACACACACACTCTCACTCTCCCCCAAACCCTCATACACCCACACTCTCCCCCAAACACACACACACTCACTCACCCTCCACCAAACATACACACACACACTCTCGCTTTCCCCCAAAAACATATATACCCAAACTCTCCCCCAAACACACACATACACTGACTCACTCTCTCCCAAACAGATGCAGTCACTCTCCGCCAAACATACACACAAACACACACTCACACTCTCCCCCAATCATACACACACTCTCACTCTACCCCAAACATACACACACACACACTCACTCACTCACTCTTCCTCAAGCACATACACACGATCACACACTCACTCTCCCCCAAACATATACACACACACTCTCACTCTTCTCCAAACACACACTTCCACACTCTTACTCTCTCCCAAACATACACAAACAGACACTCTCACTCTCCACCAAACACAGACACACTCTCAATCTCTCCCAAGCATGCACACATGCTCTCACTCTCCTCCAAACACACACACACACTCACAGACACTCTATCTCTCCCCCAAACACACACAGTCATTCTCCCCCAAATGCAGACACTCACTCACTCTACCACACACAGACACACACTCATGCCCAAATACACACACACTAACTCACTCTCTCTCAGCACACAAACTCACTCACTCTCCCCCAAACTTACACATACACTCTCATTCACTCTCCCCCAACACACACACACACTCTCTCACTCTCTCTCAAACACACAAACTCACTCACTCTCCTCCAAACATATACACACACACGCTCACTCTCCCCCAAGCACACACACACAGACTCTCACTCTCTCACAAACAGACACACACACACTCTCACTATCTCCAAACACACACTCGTTCACTCTTCCCCAAACATGCACACACACACTCTCACTCTCCCCCAAACACTCACACACACACACACACACACACACACACTTTCCCTCTCCCAAACACACACACACACTTTCACTCACTCCCAAACAAACACACACTCACTCTCCACCAAACACACGCACACACTCTTACTCTCAGTCAAACTCACAAACACACAATCTCACCCTCCTCCAAAAACACACACACACACACACTTTCCCTCTCCCAAACACACACACAAACTTTCACTCACTCCCAAACTCACACGCACTCACTCTCCACCAAACACATGCACACAATTTTACTCTCCCGCAAACTCGCAAGCACCCACTCTCACCCTCCCCCAAACACGCACACACTCTTAATCTCCCCCAAATTCACACACGCACTCTCTCATCCTCCCCCAAACACGCACACACACACTCTCACTCTCCCCCAAACACACAAACACACATACACACACACACACTCTCCACCAAGCACTCAATCTCCCCCAAACACACACACACACACACACACACTCTCTCAATCTCTCCCAAACACACACACTCTCACGCTCTCCCAAAGACACACACACAATTGCTCTCACTCTCCCCCAAACACACACAGTCATTCTCCCCCAAATGCACACACTCACTAAGTATACCACAGACACACACACACACAGACACACACTCACCCCCAAATACATTCACTGTCCCCTAAACATAAACACACTCACACTCACCCCCAAACACACACACAATCTATCTTTCCCCCAAACACACACACAAAATCACTCTCCCCCAAACATATACAAACACACACTCTCACTCTACCACAAACACACACACTCACTCACTCTCCCTCAAACACACGCACAAACTCACTCTCCACCAAACATACAAACACATACTCTCACTCTGCCCAAACGCACATATACCCACACTCTCCCCCAAATATACACACACTCTCACTCTCCCCCAAACACACACACACTCACTCACTCTCTCTCAAACACACACATTCACTCACTCTCCCCCAAACATATACACACACACTCTCACTCTCAACCAAACATACACACACACACACCCTCACTCTCCCCCAAACACACACACACAAACTCTCACTCTCTCCCAAACACACATGCACACACGCACACCCTCATTCTCCCCCAAACACACGCACGCACACAGACACACACACACACAATCTCACTCTCTCCCAAACACACAACACAATCACTCTCTTCCAAACACACACACACACACACACTCACACACACTCACACACACACACACACAGTCATTCTCCCCCAAATGCACACACTCACACTATACCAAACACACACACACAGAATTACACTCACCCCCAAATACACACACAATCCCCCAAACACAAATGCACTCACTCACTTTCCCCCAAACACACACACACTCATTCACTCTCCCCCATATGTGCACACACACACTCTCACTCTTTCCCAAACACACACACACACACTCTCACTCTCTCCAAACACACACTCGTTCAATCTTCCCCAAACATGCACCCACACACTCTCACTCTACCCCAAACACTCACACACAGACACCACTTTCCCTCTCCCAAACACACAAACACACTTTCACTCACTGCCAAACATGCACACACTCACTCTCCACCAAACACACACACACACACTCTTACTCTCCCTCAAACTCACACACACACTCACCCTCCCCCAAACACACACACACTCTCAATCTCCACCAAATTCACACATGCACTCACTCATCCCCCCCCAAACACTCACAGACACAAACCATCTCACTCTCCCCCAAACACACACACACTCTAACACTCCCCCAAACACACACACACACTCACTGTCCCTCAAACACACACACAAACTCACTCTCCACCAAACATACACACACACTCTCACTCTCTCCCAAACACACACACCCACACTCTTACTCTCTCCCAAACATACACATACAGACCCACTCACTCTCCCCCAAACACAGACACACTCTCAATCTCTCCCAAACACACAAACATGCTCTCACTCTCCTCCAAACACACACACACACTCACAGACACTCTATCTCTCCCCCAAACACACACAGTCATTCTCCCCCAAATGCACACACTCACTCACTCTACCACACACAGACACACACTCACGCCCAAATACACACACACTCTAACACTCCCCCAAACACACACACACACTCACTCTCCCTCAAACACACACACAAACTCACTCTCCACCAAACATACACACACACTCTCACTCTCTCCCAAACACACACACCCACACTCTTACTCTCTCCCAAACATACACATACAGACACACTCACTCTCCCCCAAACACAGACACACTCTCAATCTCTCCCAAACACACAAACATGCTCTCACTCTCCTCCACACACACACACACACACTCACAGACACTCTATCTCTCCCCCAAACACACACAGTCATTCTCCCCCAAATGCAGACACTCACTCACTCTACCACACACAGACACACACTCACGCCCAAATACACACACACTAACTCTCTCTGAAGCACACAAACTCACTCACTCTCCCCCAAAAAACTACCCTCATTCACTCTCCCCCAAACTTGCACATACTCTATCACTCACTCTCCCCCAACGCACACACACACTCTGTCACTCTCTCTCAAACACACACACTCACTCACTCTCCTCCAAACATATACACACACATGCTCACTCTCCCCCAAACACACACACACAGACTCTCACTCTCTCACAAACACACACACACACACTCTCACTCTCTCCCAAACACACACTCATTCACTCTTCCCCAAACATGCACACACACACTCTCACTCTCCCCCAAACACTCACACACACACACACACTTTCCCTCTCCCAAACACACACACACACTTTCACTCACTCCCAAAAACACACACACTCACTCTCCACCAAACACACGCACAAACTCTTACTCCCCCTCAACCTCACAAACACACACTCTCAACCTCCCCCAAACACACACACACTCTCAATCTCCCCCAAATTCACACACGCTCTCACTCATCCTCTTCCAAACACGGGCACACACACACAATCTCACTCTCCCACAAACACACACACACACACACATACACACACACACACTCTCCACCAAACACTCACTCTCCCCCAAACACACACACACACACACACTCTCTCTCACTCCCTCCTAAACACACTCACAAACACTCACATACATACACAGAGACACAAACTGTCAATCTCCCCCAGGCAGACACATACTCTCTACCTCTCTCCCAAACACACAAACACACACAAACACACTCTCGCTTTCTCCCAAGCACACACATAATCTCACGCTCCCCACCATACGCCCACACTCCCACTCTCTCCCAAACACACACAGAAACACTTACTGCCTCCCAAACACACACACACACACACACACACACACACACATTTCATTCCCCCCCAAATGTACACACTCACTCTCTATACCACAGACATGCACACACACACACACACACACAGATGCACACTCACCCCAAATACATTCAATCTCCCCTAAACATACACACACACTCACACTCTCCCCCAAACACACACACACTCTCACTCTCCCCCAAACACACACACACTCTCACTCTCCCCCAAACACACACACTCACTCACTCTCCCTCAAGCACACACACAAACTCACTCTCCCCCAAACACACATATACCCACACTCTCCCCCAAACACACACACACTCTCACTCTCTGCCAAACACACACACACTCTCACTCTCCCCCAAACACACACACACTCACTCACTCTCTTTCAAACACACACACACTCAATCTCCCCCAAACATATACACACACACTCTCACTCTCCCCCAAACACACACACACAGACTCTCACTCTCCTCCAAACACACACACGCACACACACACACAAACACTCTCTCTCACTCTCACCCAAACACACACACACACTCTCTCTCACTCTCCCCCAAACACACACACACACACCCTCTCACTCTCCCGCAAACGCACACACAAACACTCTCACTCTCAAACAAACATACACACACACACGCCCTCACTCTCTCCAAAACACAGACACACACACACGCACACTATTACTCTCATCCAAACACACACACACGCACACAGACACACAAACACTCACTCTCTCCCAAACACACACAGAAACACCCTCTCACTCTCCCACAAACACACACACACACACTCTCACTCTCAACCAAACATACACATGCACACGCCCTCACTCTCCCCAAACACACACACACACACACACACACTTTCCTATCCCAAACACACACACAAACTTTCACTCACTGCCAAACACACACTCACTCTCCACCAAACACATGCACACACTCTTACTCTCCCTCAAACTCACAAACACCCACCCTCACCCTCCCCCAAACACACACACACTCTCAATCTCCCCCAAATTCACACACGTACACATTCATCCTCCGCCAAACATGCACACACACACTCTCACTCTCCCCCAAACACACACACACATACGCACACACACACTCTCCACCAAACTCTCACTCTCCCCCAAACACAAACACACACACACAAACACACTCTCTCACTCTCTCCCAAACACACACACTCTCACTCTCTCCCAAACACACAAATACACAATCACTCTCACTCTCCCCCAAACACACCCTCGTTCACTCTTCCCCAAACATGCACACACACACTCTCACTCTCCCCCAGCACTCACACACACACACACACAGACTTTCCCTCTCCCAAACACACAAACACACTTTCACTCACTCCCAAACATGCACACACTCACTCTCCACCAAACACATGCACACACTCTTACTCTCTCTCAAACTCACAAACACACACACTCACCCTCCCCCAAACACACACACAATCTCAATCTCCCCCAAATTCACACATGCACTCACTCATCCTCCACCAAACACGCACACACACACACCAAATCACTCACCCCCAAACACACACACACACACGCATACACACCCACACACTCTCCACCAAACACTCACTCTCCCCCAAACAGACACACACACACACACTTTCTCACTCTCTCCCAAACACAGACACACACACACACACTCACCCTCCTCCAAACACACACACACTCTCTCACTCTCTCCCAAACACACAAACACACACGAACACTCTCTCACTCTCTCCCAAATGAACACACACCCTCACTCTCCCCCCGACAAACACACACTCCCACTCTCTCCCAAATACACACACACTCTCACCGCAGCCCAAACACACACACACACAAACACACATTTCATTCCCCCACAAATGTACACACTCACTCTCTATACCACAGACACATACACACACACATACAAACAATCACCACTAAATACATTCACTCTCCCCTAAAAATGCACACACACTCTCACTCTCCCCCAAACACACACACTCTCACTCTCCCCCAAACACACACACCCACTCACTCTCCCCCAAACAGTCACACACAGACACTCTCACTCTCTCCCAAACTCAAACACCCACTCACTCTCCCTCAAACACACACACAAACTCACTCTCCACCAAACATACACACACACTCTCAATCTCCCCCAAACACTCATACACACACACTCTTCCCCAAACACACACACACTCACTCACTCTCCACCAAACATACACACACACACTCTCAATCTCCCCCAAACACATATATACCCAAACTCTCCCCCAAACACACACACACTGACTCACTCTCTCCCAACCACATACAGTCACTCTCCGCCAAACATACACACACACACAAACACTCACCCCCAATCATACACACACACTCACTCTCCCCCAAACACACACACACACACTCACTCACTCACTCTTCCTCGAACACATACACACACTCACACACTCACTCTCCCCCAAACGTATACACACACACTCTCACTCTTCTCCAAACACACACACCCACACTCTTACTCTCTCCCAAACATACACCAACAGACACTCCCACTCTCCCCCAAACACAGACACACTCTCAATCTCTCCCAAACACACACACATGCTCTCACTCTCCTCCAAACACACACACACACTCTCAGACACTCTATCTCTCCCCCAAACACACACAGTCATTCTCCCCCAAATGCAGACACTCACTCGCTATACCACACACACACACACAGACATACACTCACCCCCAAATACACACACAATCCCCCAAACACAAACGCACTCACTCACTTTCCCCCAAACACACACACACTCATTCACTCTCCCCCATACGAGCACACACAAACTCTCACTCTCTCCCAAACACACACACACACACTCTCACTCTCTCCAAACACACACTCGTTCACTCTTCCCCAAACATGCACACACACACTTTCACTCACCCCCAACACTTACACACACACACACACAGACTTTCCCTCTCCCAAACACACAAACACACTTTCACTCACTCCCAAACATGCACACACTCACTCTCCACCAAACACATGCACACACTCTTACTCTCCCTCAAACTCACAAACACACACACTCACCCTCCCCCAAACACACACACACTCTCAATCTCCCCCAAATTCACACATGCACTCACTCATCCTCCCCCAAACACGCACACACACACCAACTCTCTCTCCCTCAAACACACACACACACATACACACACACACACTCTCCACCAAACACTCACTCTCCCCCAAACACACACATACACAGACACTTTTCCACTCTCTCCCAAACACAGACACACACACACACTCACCCTCCCCCAAACACACACACACTCTCTCACTCTCTCCCAAACACACAAACACACATGAACACACTCTCGCTCTCTCCCAAACGAACACACACCCTCACTCTCCCCCCGACAAACACACACTCCCACTCTCTCCCAAATACACACACACTGTCACTGCAGCCCAAACACACACACACACAAACACACATTTCATTCCCCCCCAAATGCACACACTCACTCTCTATACCACAGACACATACACACACACAGACACACAATCACCACTAAATACATTCACTCTCCCCTAAAAATGCACACACACTCTCACTCTCCCCCAAATACACACACTCTAACTCTCCCCCAAACACACACACACTCACTCTCCCCCAAACAATCACACAAAGAAACTCTCACTCTCCCCCAAACTCAAAGACTCACTCACTCTCCCTCAAACACACACACAAACTCACTCTCCACCAAACATACACACACACACTCTCACTCTCCCCCAAACACTCATACACTCACACTCTTCCCCAAACACACACACACTCACTCACTCTCCACCAAACATACACACACACACACTCTCAATCTCCCCCAAACACATATATACCCAAACTCTCCCCCAAACACACACACACTGACTCACTCTCTCCCAACCACATACAGTCACTCTCCGCCAAACATACACACTCACACACAAACACTCTCCCCCAATCATGCACACACACGCATTCTCTCCCAAACACAAACAAACACCCTCTCACTCTCCCCCAACACTCACACACACACACACAGACTTTCCCTCTCCCAAACACACAAACACACTTTCACTCACTCCCAAACATGCACACACTCACTCTCCACCAAACACGCACACACACTCTTACTCTCCCTCAAACTCACCAACACACAGTCTCACCCTCCCTCAAACACACACACACTCTCAATCTCCCCCGAATTCACACATGCACTCACTCATCCTCCCCCAAACACGCACAGACACACACCATCTCACTCTCCCCCAAGCACACACACACTCTAACACTCCCCCAAACACACACAGACACTCACTCTCCCTCAAACACACACACAAACTCACTCTCTCCCAAACACACACACCCACACTCTTACTCTCTCCCAAACATACACATACAGACACACTCACTCTCCCCCAAACACAGACACACTCTCAATCTCTCCCAAACACACAAACATGCTCTCACTCTCCTCCAAACACACACACACACTCACAGACACTCTATCTCTCCCCCAAACACACACAGTCATTCTCCCCCAAATGCACACACTCACTCACTCTACCACACACAGACACACACTCACGCCCAAATACACACACACTCTAACACTCCCCCAAACACACACACACCCTCACTCTCCCTCAAACACACACACAAACTCACTCTCCACCAAACATACACACACACTCTCACTCTCTCCCAAACACACACACCCACACTCTTACTCTCTCCCAAACATACACATACAGACACACTCACTCTCCCCCAAACACAGACACACTCTCAATCTCTCCCAAACACACAAACATGCTCTCACTCTCCTCCACACACACACACACACTCACAGACACTCTATCTCTCCCCCAAACACACACAGTCATTCTCCCCCAAATGCAGACACTCACTCACTCTACCGCACACATACACACACACTAACTCTCTCTGAAGCACACAAACTCACTCACTCTCCCCCAAACAATCACACTCATTCACTCTCCTCCAAACCTACACATACACTTCACTCACTCACCCCCAACACACACACACACTCTCTCACTCTCTCTCAAACACACACACTCACTCACTCTCCTCCAAACATATACACACACATGCTCACTCTCCCCCAAACAAACACACACAGACTCTCACTCTCTCACAAACACACACACACACTCTCACTCTCTCCCAAACACACACTCATTCACTCTTCCCCAAACATGCACACACACACTTTCACTCTCCACCAAACACTCACACACACACACACACTTTCCCTCACCCAAACACACACACACACTTTCACTCACTCCCAAACACACACACACTCACTCTCCACCAAACACACGCACAAACTCTTACTCTCCCTCAAACTCACAAACACACACTCTCAACCTCCCCCAAACCCACACACACTCTCAATCTCCCCCAAATTCACACACGCTCTCACTCATCCTCTTCCAAACACGGGCACACACACACAATCTCACTCTCCCCCAAACACACACACACACACACACATACACACACACACACTCTCCACCAAACACTCACTCTCCCCCAAACACACACACACACACACTCACTCACTCACTCTTCCTCAAACACATACAAACACTCACACACTCACTCTCCCCCAAACGTATACACACACACTCTCACTCTTCTCCAAACACACACACCCACACTCTTACTCTCACCCAAAGATACACCAACAGACACTCTCACTCTCCCCCAAACACAGACACACTCTCAATCTCTCCCAAACACACACACATGCTCTCACTCTCCTCCAAACACACACACACACTCACAGACACTCTTTCTCTCCCCCAAACACACACAGTCATTCTCCCCCAAATGCAGACACTCACTCGCTATGCCACACACACACACACACACACAGACATACACTCACCCCTAAGTACACACACAATCCCCCAAACACAAACGCACTCACTCACTTTCCCCCAAACACACACACACTCTTTCACTCTACCCCATACGTGCACACGGAAACTCTCACTCTCTCCCAAACACACACACACTCTCACTCTCTCCAAACACACACTCGTTCACTCTTCCCCAAACATGCACACACACACTCTCACTCACCCCCAACACTTACACACACACACACAGACTTTCCCTTTCCCAAACACACAAACACACTTTCACTCACTCCCAAACATGCACACACTCACTCTCCACCAAACACACACACAATCTCAATCTCCCCCAAATTCACACATGCACTCACTCATCCTCCCCCAAACACGCACACAAACACCAACTCTCTCTCCCCAAAACACACACACACACATACACACACACACACTCTCCACCAAACACTCACTCTCCCCCAAACACACACATACACAGACACTTTTCCACTCTCTCCCAAACACAGACACACACACACACACTCACCCTCCCCCAAACACACACACACTCTCTCACTCTCTCCCAAACACACAAACACACACGAACACACTCTCGCTCTCTCCCAAACGAACACACACCCTCACTCTCCCCCCGACAAACACACACTCCCACTCTCTCCCAAATACACACACATTCTCACTGCAGCACAAACACACACACACACACAAACACACATTTCATTCCCCCCCAAATGCACACATTCACTCTCTGTACCACAGACACATACACACACACAGACACACAATCACCACTAAATACATTCACTCTCCCCTAAAAATGCACACACACTCTCACTCTCCCCCAAACACACACACTCTAACTCTCCCCCAAACACACACACACACTCACTCTCCCCCAAACAATCACACACAGAAACTCTCACTCTCCCCCAAACTCAAAGACCCACTCACTCTCCCTCAAACACACACACAAACTCACTCTCCACCAAACATACACACACACACTCTCACTCTCCCCCAAACACTCATACACACACACTCTTCCCCAAACACACACACACTCACTCACTCTCCACAAAACATACACACACACACTCTCAATCTCCCCCAAACACATATATACCCAAACTCTCCCCCAAACACACACACACTGACTCACTCTCTCCCAACCACATACAGTCACTCTCCGCCAAACATACACACACACACACACAAACACTCTCCCCCAATCATACACACACTCTCACTCTCCCCCAAACACACACACACACAGTCACTCACTCACTCTTCCTCAAACACATACACACACTCACAAACTCACTCTCCCCCAAACGTATACACACACACTCTCACTCTTCTCCAAACACACCCACCCACACTCTTACTCTCTCCCAAACATACAACAACAGACACTCTCACTCTCCCCCAAACACAGACACACTCTCAATCTCTCCCAAACACACACACATGCTCTCACTCTCCTCCAAACACACACACACACAATCACTCTCACTCTCCCCAAAACACACCCTCGTTCACTCTTCCCCAAACATGCACACACACACTCTCACTCTCCCCCAACACTCACACACACACACACAGACTTTCCCTCTCCCAAACACACAAACACACTTTCACTCAGTCCCAAACATGCACACACTCACACTCCACGAAACACATGCACACACTCATACTCTCCCTCAGACTCACAAACACACACACTCACCCTCCCCCAAACACACACACACTCTCAATCTCCCCCAAATTCACACATGCACTCACTCATCCTCCACCAAACACGCACACACACACACCAAATCACTCTCCCCCAAACACACACACACACACATACACACCCACACACTCTCCACCAAACACTCACTCTCCCCCAAACACACACACACACACACACTTTCTCACTCTCTCCCAAACACAGACACACACACACACACTCACCCTCCCCCAAGCACACACACACTCTCTCACTCTCTCCCAAACACACAAACACACACGAACACTCTCTCGCTCTCTCCCAAACGAACACACACACTCACTCTCCCCCCGACAAACACACACTCCCACTCTCTCCCAAATACACACACACTCTCACTGCAGCCCAAACACACACACACACAAACACACATTTCATTCCCCCACAAATGCACACACTCACTCTCTATACCACAGACACATACACACACACAGACACACAATCACCACTAAATACATTCACTCTCCCCTAAAAATGCACACACACTCTCACTCTCCCCCAAACACACACACTCTAACTCTCCCCCAAACACACACACACACTCACTCTCCCCCAAACAATCACACACAGACACTCTCACTCTCTCCCAAACTCAAACACCCACTCACTCTCCCTCAAACACACACACAAACTCACTCTCCACCAAACATACACACACACTCTCACTCTCCCCCAAACACTCATACACACACACTCTTCCCCAAACACACACACACTCACTCACTCTCCACCAAACATACACACACACTCTCAATCTCCCCCAAACACATATATACCCAAACTCTCCCCCAAACACACACACACTGACTCACTCTCTCTCAACCACATACAGTCACTCTCCGCCAAACATACACACACACACACACACACACTCTCCCCCAATCATACACACACTCTCACTCTCCCCCAAACACACACACACACACTCACTCACTCTTCCTCAAACACATACACACACTCACACACTCACTCTCCCCCAAACGTATACACACACACTCTCACTCTTCTCCAAACACACACACCCACACTCTTACTCTCTCCCAAACATACACCAACAGACACTCTCACTCTCCCCCAAACACAGACACACTCTCAATCTCTCCCAAACACACACACATGCTCTCACTCTCCTCCAAACACACACACACACTCACAGACACTCTATCTCTCCCCCAAACACACACAGTCATTCTCCCCCAAATGCAGACACTCACTCGCTATACCACACACACACACACACAGACATACACTCACCCCCAAATACACACACAATCCCCCAAACACAAACGCACTCACTCACTTTCCCCCAAACACACACACACTCATTCACTCTCCCCCATACGTGCACACACAATCTCTCACTCTCTCCCAAACACACACACACACACTCTCACTCTCTCCAAACACACCCTCGTTCACTCTTCCCCAAACATGCACACACACACTCTCACTCACCCCCAACACTTACACACACACACACAGACTTTCCGTCTCCCAAACACACAAACACACTTTCACTCACTCCCAAACATGCACACACTCACTCTCCACCAAACACATGCACACACTCTTACTCTCCCTCAAACTCACAAACACACACACTCACCCTCCCCCAAACACACACACACTCTCAATCTCCCCCAAATTCACACATGCACTCACTCATCCTCCCCCAAACACGCACACACACACCAACTCTCTCTCCCCCAAACACACACCCACACACATACACACACACACACTCTCCACCAAACACTCACTCTCCCCCAAACACACACATACACAGACACTTTTCCACTCTCTCCAAAACACAGACACACACACACACACTCACCCTCCCCCAAACACACACACACTCTCTCACTCTCTCCCAAACACACAAACACACACGAACACACTCTCGCTCTCTCCCAAACGAACACACACCCTCACTCTCCCCCCGACAAACACACACTCCCACTCTCTCCCAAATACACACACACTCTCACTGCAGCACAAACACACACACACACAAACACACATTTCATTCCCCCACAAATGCACACACTCACTCTCTATACCACAGACACATACACACACACAGACACACAATCACCACTAAATACATTCACTCTCCCCTAAAAATGCACACACACTCTCACTCTCCCCCAAACACACACAGTCTAACTCTCCCCCAAACAGACACACACACTCACTCTCCTCCAAACAATCACACACAGAAACTCTCACTCTCCCCCAAACTCAAAGACTCACTCACTCTCCCTCAAACACACACACAAACTCACTCTCCACCAAACATACACACACACACTCTCACTCTCCCCCAAACACTCATACACACACACTCTTCCCCAAACACACACACACTCACTCACTCTCCACCAAACATACACACACACACTCTCAATCTCCCCCAAGCACATATATACCCAAACTCTCCCCCAAACACACACACTCTGACTCACTCTCTCTCAACCACATAGAGTCACTCTCCGCCAAACATACACACACACACACAAACACTCTCCCCCAATCATACACACACACTCACTCTCTCCCAAACACAAACTAACACCCTCTCACACTCCCCCAACTCTCTCACACACACACACAGACTTTCCCTCTCCCAAACACACAAACACACTTTCACTGACTCCCAAACATGCACACACTCACTCTCCACCAAACACACACCCACACTCTTACTCTCCCTCAAACTCACCAACACACAGTCTCACCCTCCCCCAAACACACACACACTCTCAATCTCCCCCAAATTCACACATGCACTCACTCATCCTCCCCCAAACACGCACACAAACACCAACTCTCTCTCCCCCAAACACACACACACACATACACACACACACACTCTCCACCAAACACTCACTCTCCCCCAAACACACACATACACAGACACTTTTCCACTCTCTCCCAAACACAGACACACACACACTCACCCTCCCCCAAACACACACACACTCTCTCACTCTCTCCCAAACACACAAACACACACGAACACACTCTCGCTCTCTCCCAAACGAACACACACCCTCACTCTCCCCCCGACGAACACACACTCCCACTCTCTCCCAAATACACACACACTCTCACTGCAGCCCAAACACACACACACACAAACACACATTTCATTCCCCCCCAAATGCACACACTCACTCTCTATACCACAGACACATACACACACACAGACACACAATCACCACTAAATACATTCACTCTCCCCTAAAAATGCACACACACTCTCACTCTCCCCCAAACACACACACTCTAACTCTCCCCCAAACACACACACACACTCACTCTCCCCCAAACAATCACACACAGAAACTCTCACTCTCCCGCAAACTCAAAGACCCACTCACTCTCCCTCAAACACACACACAAACTCACTCTCCACCAAACATACACACACACACTCTCACTCTCCCCCAAACACTCATACACACACACTCTTCCCCAAACACACACACACTCACTCACTCTCCACAAAACATACACACACACACTCTCAATCTCCCCCAAACACATATATACCCAAACTCTCCCCCAAACACACACACACTGACTCACTCTCTCCCAACCACATACAGTCACTCTCCGCCAAACATACACACACACACACAAACACTCTCCCACAATCATACACACACTCTCACTCTCCCCCAAACACACACACACACACTCACTCACTCACTCTTCCTCAAACACATACACACACTCACACACTCACTCTCCCCCAAACGTATACACACACACTCTCTCTCTTCTCCAAACACACACACCCACACTCTTACTCTCTCCCAAACATACACCAACAGACACTCTCATTCTCCCCCAAATACAGACACACTCTCAATCTATCCCAAACACACACACATGCTCTCACTCTCCTCCAAACACACACACACACTCACACTCTATCTCTCCCCCACACACAGTCATTCTTCCCCAAATGCAGACACTCACTCACTCTACCACACACAGACACACACTCACACCCAAATACACGCACACTAACTCACTCTCTCTCAAGCACACAAACTCACTCACTCTCCCCCAAACTTACACATACACTCTCACTCACTCTCCCCCAACACACACACACTCTCTCACTCTCTCTCAAACACACACACTCACTCACTCTCCTCCAAACATATACACACACACGCTCACTCTCCCCCAAGCACACACACACAGACTCTCACTCTCTCACAAACACACACACACACTCTCACTATCTCCAAACACACACTCGTTCACTCTTCCCCAAACATGCACACGCACACTCTCACTCTCCCCCAAACACTCACACACACACACACACACACACACACACTTTCCCTCTCCCAAACACACACACACACTTTCACTCACTGCCAAACACACACACACTCACTCTCCACCAAACACACGCACACAATCTTACTCTCAGTCAAACTCACAAACACACAATCTCACCCTCCCCCAAAAACACACACACACACACTTTCCCTCTCCCAAACACACAGACAAACTTTCACTCACTCCCAAACTCACACACACTCACTCTCCACCAAACACATGCACACAATTTTACTCTTCCGCAAACTCGCAAGCACCCACTCTCACCCTCCCCCAAACACGCACACACTCTCAATCACCCCCAAATTCACACACGCACTCTCTCATCCTCCCCCAAACACGCACACACACACTCTCACTCTCCCCCAAACACACAAACACACATACACACACACACACTCTCCACCAAGCACTCAATCTCCCCCAAACACACACACACACACACTCTCAATCTCTCCCAAACACACACATACAATTGCTCTCACTCTCCCCCAAACACACACAGTCATTCTCCCCCAAATGCACACACTCACTAACTATACCACAGACACACACACACACAGACACACACTCACCCCCAAATACATTCACTCTCCCCTAAACATAAACACACTCACACTCTCCCCCAAACACACACACACTCTAACCTGCCCCCAAACACACACACAAACTCACTCTCCCCCAAACATATACAAACACACACTCTCACTCTACCACAAACACACAAACTCACTCACTCTCCCCCAAACAATCACACTCATTCACTCTCCCCCAAACTTACACATACACTATCATTCACTCACCCCCAACACACACACACACTCTGTCACTCTCTCTCAAACTCACACACTCACTCACTCTCCTCCAAACATATACACACACACGCTCACTCTCCCCCAAGCACACACACACAGACTCTCACTCTCTCACAAACACACACACACACACTCTCACTCTCTCCCAAACACACACTCATTCACTCTTCCCCAAACATGCACACACACACTCTCACTCTCCCCCAAACACTCACACACACACACACACACTTTCCCTCTCCCAAACACACAAACACACTTTCACTCACTCCCAAACATGCACACACTCACTCTCCACCAAACACATGCACACACTCTTACTCTCTCTCAAACTCACAAACACACACTCTCTAACTCCCCCAAACCCGCACACACTCTCAATATCCCCCAAATTCACACACGCTCTCACTCATCCTCTTCCAAACACGGGCACACACACACAATCTCACTCTCCCCCAAACACACACACACACACACATACACACACACACACTCTCCACCAAACACTCACTCTCCCCCAAACACACACACACAAACTCACTCACTCACTCTTCCTCAAACACATACACACACTCACACACTCACTCTCCCCCAAACGTATACACACACACTCTCACTCTTCTCCAAACACACACACCCACACTCTTACTCTCTCCCAAACATACACCAACAGACACTCTCACTCTCCCCCAAACACAGACACACTCTCAATCTCTCCCAAACACACACACATGCTCTCACTCTCCTCCAAACACACACACACACTCACAGACACTCTATCTCTCCCCCAAACACACACAGTCATTCTCCCCCAAATGCAGACACTCACTCGCTATACCACACACACACACACACAGACATACACTCAGCCCTAAATACACACACAATCCCCCAAACACAAACGCACTCACTCACTTTCCCCCAAACACACACACACTCATTCATTCTCCCCCATACGTGCACACACAAACTCTCACTCTCTCCCAAACAAACACACACACACTCTCACTCCCTCCAAACACACACTCGTTCACTCTTCCCCAAACATGCACACACACACTCTCACTCACCCCCAACACTTACACACACACACACACAGACTTTCCCTCTCCCAAACACACAAACACACTTTCACTCACTCCCAAACATGCACACACTCACTCTCCACCAAACACATGCACACACTCTTACTCTCCCTCAAACTCACAAACACAAACACTCACCCTCCCCCAAACACACACACAATCTCAATCTCCCCCAAATTCACACATGCACTCACTCATCCTCCCCCAAACACGCACACAAACACCAACTGTCTCACCCCCAAACACACACACACACATACACGCACACACACTCTCCACCAAACACTCACTCTCCCCCAAACACACACATACACAGACACTTTTCCACTCTCTCCCAAACACAGACACACACACACACACTCACCCTCCCCCAAACACACACACACTCTCTCACTCTCTCCCAAACACACAAACACACACGAACACACTCTCGCTCTCTCCCAAATGAACACACACCCTCACTCTCCCCCCGACGAACACACACTCCCACTCTCTCCCAAATACACACACACTCTCACTGCAGCCCAAACACACACACACACAAACACACATTTCATTCCCCCCCAAATGCACACACTCACTCTCTGTACCACAGACACATACACACACACAGACACACAATCACCACTAAATACATTCACTCTCCCATAAAAATGCACACACACTCTCACTCTCCCCCAAACACACACACTCTAACTCTCCCCCAAACACACACACACACTCACTCTCCCCCAAACAATCACACACAGAAACTCTCACTCTCCCGCAAACTCAAAGACCCACTCACTCTCCCTCAAACACACACACAAACTCACTCTCCACCAAACATACACACACACACACACAAACACTCTCCCCCAATCATACACACACTCTCACTCTCCCCCAAACACACACACCCACACTCTTACTCTCTCCCAAACATACACCAACAGACATTCTCACTCTCCCCCAAACACAGACACACTCTCAATCTCTCCCAAACACACACACATGCTCTCACTCTCCTCCAAACACACACACACACTCACAGACACTCTATCTCTCCCCCAAACACACACAGTCATTCTCCCCCAAATGCAGACACTCACTCACTCTACCACACACAGACACACACTCACGCCCAAATACACACACACTAACTCACTCTCTCTCAAGCACACAAACTCACTCACTCTCCCCCAAACTTACACATGCACTCTCACTCACTCTCCCCCAACACACACACACTCTCTCCCTCTCTCTCAAACACACACACTCACTCACTCTCATCCAAACATATACACACACATGCTCACTCTCCCCCAAGCACACACACACAGACTCTCACTCTCTCACAAACACACACACACACTCTCACTATCTCCAAACACACACTCGTTCACTCTTCCCCAAACATGCACACACACACTCTCACTCTCCCCCAAACACTCACACACACACACACACACTTTTCCTCTCCCAAACACACACACACACTTTCACTCACTCCCAAACACACACACACTCACTCTCCACCAAACAAACACACACACTCTTACTCTCAGTCAAACTCACAAACACACAATCTCACCCTCCCCCAAAAACACACACACACACACACTCTTTCCCTCTCCCAAACACACACACAAACTTTCACTCACTCCCAAACTCACACACACTCACTCTCCACCAAACACATGCACACAATTTTACTCTCCCGCAAACTCGCAAGCACCCACTCTCACCCTCCCCCAAACACGCACACACTCTCAATCACCCCCAAATTCACACACGCACTCTCTCATCCTCCCCCAAACACGCACACACACACTCTCACTCTCCCCCAAACACACAAACACACATACACACACACACACTCTCCACCAAGCACTCAATCTCCCCCAAACACACACACACACACACAGACACACACACTCTCAATCTCTCCCAAACTCACACATACAATTGCTCTTACTCTCCCCCAAACACACACAGTCATTCTCCCCCAAATGCACACACTCACTAACTATACCACAGACACACACACACACAGACACACAATCACCCCCAAATACATTCACTCTCCCCTAAACATAAACACACTCTCACTCTCCCCCAAACACACACACACTCTAACTTTCCCCCAAACACACACACAAACTCACTCTCCCACAAACATATACAAACACACACTCTCACTCTACCACAAACACACACACTCACTCACTGTCCCTCAAACACACGCACAAACTCACTCTCCACCAAACATACACACACACACTCTCACTCTGCCCCAAACACACATGTACCCACACTCTCCCCCAAACATACACACACTTTCACTCTCCCCCAAACACACACACACTCACTCACTCTCTCTCAAACACACACACTCACTCAATTTCCTCCAAACATATACACACACACGCTCACTCTCCCCCAAGCACACACACACAGACTTTCACTCTCTCACAAACACACACACACACACTCTCACTATCTCCAAACACACACTCGTTCACTCTTCCCCAAACATGCACACACACACTCTCACTCTCCCCCAAACACTCACACACACACACACACACACTTTCCCTCTCCCAAACACAAACACACACTTTCACTCACTCCCAAACACACACACACTCACTCTCCACCAAACACACGCACACACTCTTACTCTCAGTCAAACTCACAAACGCACAATCTCACCCTCCCCCAAAAACACACACACACACACACACACTTTCCCTCTGCCAAACACATACACAAACTTTCACTCACTCCCAAACTCACACACACTCACTCTCCACCAAACACATGCACACAATTTTACTTTCCCGCAAACTCGCAAGCACCCACTCTCACCCACCCCCAAACACGCACACACTCTTAATCTCCCCCAAATTCACACACGCACTCTCTCATCCTCCCCCAAACACGCACACACACACTCTCACTCTCCCCCAAACACACAAACACACATAAACACACACACACACTCTCCACCAAGCACTCAATCTCCCCCAAACACACACACACACACACACACACACACACACTCTCTCAATCTCTCCCAAACACACACACTCTTACGCTCTCCCAAAGACACACACACAATTGCTCTCACTCTCCCCCAAACACACACAGTCATTCTCCCCCAAATGCACACACTCACTAACTATACCACAGACACACACACACAGACACAAACTCACCCCCAAATACATTCACTCTCCCCTAAACATAAACACACTCACACTCGCCCCCAAACACACACACAATTTAACTTTCCCCCAAACACACACACAAACTCACTCTCCCCCAAACATATACAAACACACACTCTCACTCTGCCCCAAACACACATATACCCACACTCTCCCCCAAATATACACACACTCTCACTCTCCCCCAAACACACACACACACACACACTCACTCACTCTCGCTCAAACACACACACTCACTCACTCTCCCCCAAACATATACACACACACTCTCACTCTCAACCAAACATACACGCACACACACCCTCACTCTCCCCAAAACACACACACACACACACACACACACTCACACTATTACTCTCATCCAAACACACACACACACTCTCACTCTGCTCCAAACAAACACACACATTCTCTCTCACTCTCCCCCAAACACACACACACAAACTCTCACTCTCTCCCAAACACACATGCACACACGCACTCCCTCATTCTCCCCCAAACACACGCATGCACACAGACACACACACACACAATCTCACTCTCTCCCAAACACACAACACAATCACTCTCTTCCAAACACACACACACACACACACACACTCACACACACACACACAGTCATTCTCCCCCACGTGCACACACTCACGCTATACCAAACACACACACACAGAATTACACTCACCCCCAAATACACACACAATCCCCCAAACACAAATGCACTCACTCACTTTCACCCAAACACACACACACTCATTCACTCTCCCCCATATGTGCACACACACACTCTCACTCTCTCCCAAACACACACACACTCTCACTCTCTCCAAACACACACTCGTTCAATTTTTCCCAAACATGCACACACACACTCTCACTCCACCCCAAACACTCACACACACACACCACTTTCCCTCTCCCAAACACACAAACACACTTTCACTCACTCCCAAACATGCACACACTCACTCTCCACCAAACACACACACACACTCTTACTCTCCCTCAAACTCACAAGCACACAGTCTCACCCTCCCCCAAACACACACACACTCTCAATCTCCCCCAAATTCACACATGCACTCACTCATCCTCCCCCAAGCACGCACAGACACACACCATCTCACTCTCCCCCAAACACATACACACTCTAACACTCCCCCAAACACACACACACACTCACTCTCCCTCAAACACACACACAAACTCACTCTCCACCAAACATACACACACACTCTCACTCTCTCCCAAACACACACACCCACACTCTTACTCTCTCCCAAACATACACATACAGACACACTCACTCTCCCCCAAACACAGACACACTCTCAATCTCTCCCAAACACACACACATGCTCTCACTCTCCTCCAAACACACACACACACTCACAGACACTCTATCTCTCCCCCAAACACACACAGTCAATCTCCCCCAAATGCACCCACTCACTCACTCTACCACACACAGACACACACTCACGCCCAAATACACACACACTCTAACACTCCCCCAAACACACACACACACACTCACTCTCCCTCAAACACACACACATACTCACTCTCCACCAAACATACACACACACACTCTCTCTCTCGCTCTCCCCCAAACACAAACACACACACACCTTCTCACTCTCCCGCAAACGCACACACAAACACTCTTACTCCCAACCAAACATACACACACACACGCCCTCACTCTCTCCAAAACACAGACACACACACACACGCACACTATTACTCTCATCCAAACACACACACACACACAGACACACAAACACTCACTCTCTCCCAAACACACACAAACACCCTCTCACTCGCCCACAAACACACACACACACACTCTCACTCTCAACCAAACATACACATGCACACGCCCTCACTCTCCCCAAACACACACACACACTCTTTCCTCTCCCAAACACACACACAAACTTTCACTCACTGCCAAACACACACTCACTCTCCACCTAACACATGCACACACTCTTACTCTCCCTCAAACTCACAAACACACACTCTCACCCTCCCCCAAACACACACACACTCTCAATCCTCCCCAAATTCACACACGTACACATTCTTCCTCCCCCAAACATGCACACACACACTCTCACTCTCCCCCAAACACAAACACACACACACACAAACACACTCTCTCACTCTCTCCCAAACCCACACACTCTCACTCTCTCCCAAACACACACACACACAATCACTCTCACTCTCCCCCAAACACACCCTCGTTCACTCTTCCCCAAACATGCACACACACACTCTCACTCTCCCCCAACACTCACACACACACACAGACTTTCCCTCTCCCAAACACACAAACACACTTTCACTCACTCCCAAACATGCACACACTCACTCTCCACCAAACACATGCACACACTCTTACTCTCCCTCAAACTCACAAACACACACACTCACCCTCCCCCAAACACACACACACTCTCAATCTCCCCCAAATTCACACATGCACTCACTCATCCTCCACCAAACACGCACACACACACACCAAATCACTCTCCCCCAAACACACACACACACACATACACACCCACACACTCTCCACCAAACACTCACTCTCCCCCAAACACACACACACACACACACTTTCTCACTCTCTCCCAAACACAGACACACACACACACACTCACCCTCCCCCAAACACACACACACTCTCTCACTCTCTCCCAAACACACAAACACACACGAACACTCTCTCGCTCTCTCCCAAACGAACACACACCCTCACTCTCCCCCCGACAAACACACACTCCCACTCTCTCCCAAATACACACACACTGTCACTGCAGCCCAAACACACACACACACAAACACACATTTCATTCCCCTACAAATGCACACACTCACTCTCTATACCACAGACACATACACACACACAGACAAACAATCACCACTAAATACATTCACTCTCCCTTAAAAATGCACACACACTCTCACTCTCCCCCAAACACACACACTCTAACTCTCCCCCAAACACACACACACACTCACTCTCCCCCAAACAATCACACACAGACTCTCTCACTCTCTCCCAAACTCAAACACCCACTCACTCTCCCTCAAACACACACACAAACTCACTCTCCCCCAAACATTCATACACACAAACTCTTCCCCAAACACACACACACTCACTCACTCTCCACAAAACATACACACAGACACACTCTCAATCTCCCCCAAACACATATATACCCAAACTCTCCCCCAAACACACACACACTGACTCACTCTCTCCCAACCACATACAGTCACTCTCCGCCAAACATACACACACACACACACACACACTCTCCCCCAATCATACACACACTCTCACACTCCCCCAAACACACACACACACACTCACTCACTCAGTCTTCCTCAAACACATACACACACTCACACACTCGCTCTCCCCCAAACGTATACACACACACTCTCACTCTTCTCCAAACACACACACCCACACTCTTACTCTCTCCCAAACATACACCAACAGACACTCTCACTCTCCCCCAAACACAGACACACTCTCAATCTCTCCCAAACACACACACATGCTCTCACTCTCCTCCAAACACACACACACACTCACAGACACTCTATCTCTCCCCCAAACACACACAGTCATTCTCCCCCAAATGCAGACACTCACTCGCTATACCACACACACACACAAACAGACATACACTCACCCCCAAATACACACACAATCCCCCAAACACAAACGCACTCACTCACTTTCCCCCAAACACACACACACTCATTCACTCTCCCCCATACGTGCACACACAAACTCTCACTCTCTCCCAAACACACACACACACACTCTCACTCTCTCCAAACACACACTCGTTCACTCTTCCCCAAACATGCACACACACACTCTCACTCACCCCCAACACTTACACACACACACACACACAGACTTTCCCTCTCCCAAACACACAAACACACTTTCACTCACTCCCAAACATGCACACACTCACTCTCCACCAAACACATGCACACACTCTTACTCTCCCTCAAACTCACAAACACACACACTCACCCTCCCCCAAACACACACACACTCTCAATCTCCCTCAAATTCACACATGCACTCACTCATCCTCCCCCAAACACGCACACACACACCAACTCTCTCTCCCCCAAACACACACACACACACATACACACACACACTCTCCACCAAACACTCACTCTCCCCCAAACATACACATACACAGACACTTTTCCACTCTCTCCCAGACACAGACACACACACACACACTCACCCTCCCCCAAACACACACACACTCTCTCACTCTCTCCCAAACACACAAACACACACGAACACACTCTCGCTCTCTCCCAAACGAACACACACCCTCACTCTCCCCCCGACAAACACACACTCCCACTCTCTCCCAAATACACACACACTGTCACTGCAGCCCAAACACACACACACACAAACACACATTTCATTCCCCCCCAAATGCACACACTCACTCTCTATACCACAGACACATACACACACACAGACACACAATCACCACTAAATACATTCACTCTCCCCTAAAAATGCACACACACTCTCACTCTCCCCCAAACACACATACTCTAACTCTCCCCCAAACACACACACACACTCACTCTCCCCCAAACAATCACACACAGAAACTCTCACTCTCCCCCAAACTGAAAGACCCACTCACTCTCCCTCAAACACACACACAAACTCACTCTCCACCAAACATACACACACACACTCTCACTCTCCCCCAAACACTCATACACACACACTCTTCCCCAAACACACACACACTCACTCACTCTCCACCAAACATACACACACACACTCTCAATCTCCCCCAAACACATATATACCCAAACTCTCCCCCAAACACACACACACTGACTCACTCTCTCCCAACCACATACAGTCACTCTCCGCCAAACATACACACACACACAAACACTCTCCCCCAATCATACACACACTCTCACCCTCCCCCAAGCACACACACAAACACTCACTCACTCACTCTTCCTCAAACACATACACACACTCACACACTCACACTCCCCCAAACGTATACACACACACTCTCTCTCTTCTCCAAACACATGCACCCACACTCTTACTCTCTCCCAAACATACACCAACAGACACTCTCACTCTCCCCCAAACACAGACACACTCTCAATCTCTCCCAAACACACACAAATGCTCTCACTCTCCTCCAAACACACACACACACTCACAGACACTCTATCTCTCCCCCAAACACACACAGTCATTCTCCCCCAAATGCACACACTCACTCACTCTACCACACACAGACACACACTCACGCCCAAATACACACTCACTAACTCACTCTCTCTCAAGCACACAAACTCACTCATTCTCCCCCAAACTTACACATACACTCTCACTCACTCTCTCTCAAACACACACACTCAAACACTCTCCTCCAAACATATACACACACACGCTCACTCTCCCCCAAGCACACACACACAGACTCTCACTCTCTCACAAACACACACACACACACTCTCACTATCTCCAAACACACACTCATTCACTCTTCCCCAAACATGCACACACACACTCTCACTCTCCCCCAAACACTCACACACACACACACACACACACACACTTTTCCTCTCCCAAACACACACACAAACTTTCACTCACTCCCAAACTCACACACACTCACTCTCCACCAAACACATGCACACAATTTTACTTTCCCGCAAACTCTCAAGCACCCACTCTCACCCACCCCCAAACACGCACACACTCTTAATCTCCCCCAAATTCCCACACGCAATCTCTCATCCTCCCCCAAACACGCACACACACACTCTCACTCTCCCCCAAACACACAAACACACATACACACACACACACACTCTCCACCAAGCACTCAATCTCCCCCAAACACACACACACACACACACACACACACTCTCTCAATCTCTCCCAAACACACACACTCTCACGCTCTCCCAAAGACACACATACAATTGCTCTCACTCTCCCCCAAACACACACAGTCATTCTCCCCCAAATGCACACACTCACTAACTATACCACAGACACACACACACACAGACACACACTCACCCCCAAATACATTCACTGTCCCCTAAACATAAACACACTCACACTCGCCCCCAAACACACACACACTCTAACTTTCCCCCAAACACACACACAAACTCACTCTCCCCCAAACATATACAAACACACACTCTCACTCTACCACAAACACACACACTCACTCACTCTCCCTCAAACACACGCACAAACTCACTCTCCACCAAACATACACACACACACTCTCACTCTGCCCCAAACACACATATACCCACACTCTCCCCCAAATATACACACACTCTCACTCTCCCCCAAACACACACACACTCACTCACTCTCTCCCAAACACACACACTCACTCACTCTCCCCCAAACATATACACACACACTCTCACTCTCAACCAAACATACACACATACCCTCACTCTCCCCAAAACACACACACACACACACACACACACACTATTACTCTCATTAAACACACACACACTCTCACTCTGCTCCAAACAAACACACACATTCTCTCTTACTCTCCCCCAAACACACACACACAAACTCTCACTCTCTCCCAAACACACATGCACACCGCACACCCTCATTCTCCCCCAAACACACGCACGCACACAGACACACACACACACAATCTCACTCTCCCCCAAACACACAACACAATCACTCTCTTCCAAACACACACACACACACACACACACACACACACACACTCACACACACACACACACAGTCATTCTCCCCCAAATGCACACACTCACGCTATACCAAACACACACTCACAGAATTACACTCACCCCCAAATACCCACACAATCCCCCAAACACAAATGCACTCACTCACTTTCCCCCACACACACACACACTCATTCACTCTCCCCCATATGTGCACACACACACTCTCACTTTCTCCCAAACACACACACACACACTCTCACTCTCTCCAAACACACATTCATTCAATCTTCCCCAAACATGCACACACACACTCTCACTCTACCCCAAACACTCACACACACACACCACTTTCCCTCTCCCAAACACACAAACACACTTTCACTCACTCCCAAACATGCACACACTCACTCTCCACCAAACACACACACACACTCTTACTCTCCCTCAGACTCACAAACACACAGTCTCACCATCCCCCAAACACACACACGTTCTCAATCTCCCCCAAATTGACACATGCACTCACTCATCCTCCCCCAAACACGCACAGACACACACCATCACACTCTCCCCCAAACACACACACACTCTAACACTCCCCCAAACACACACACACACTCACTCTCCACCAAACATACATACACACTCTCACTCTCTCCCAAACACACACACCCACACTCTTACTCTCTCCCAAACATACACATACAGACACATTCACTCTCCCCCAAACACAGACACACTCTCAATCTCTCCCAAACACACAAACATGCTCTCACTCTCCTCCAAACACACACACACTCACAGACACTCTATCTCTCCCCCAAACACACACAGACATTCTCCCCCAAATGCACACACTCACTCACTCTACCACAGACAGACACACACTCACGCCCAAATACACACACACTCTAACACTCCCCCAAACACACACACACACTCACTCTCCCTCAAACACACACACAAACTCACTCTCCTCCAAACATACACACACACTCTCACTCTCTCCCAAACACACACACCCACACTCTTACTCTCTCCCAAACATACACATACAGACACACTCACTCTCCCCCAAACACAGACACACTCTCAATCTCTCCCAAACACACAAACATGCTCTCACTCTCCTCCACACACACACACACACTCACAGACACTCTATCTCTCCCCCAAACACACACAGTCATTCTCCCCCAAATGCACACACTCACTCACTCTACCACACACAGACACACACTCACGCCCAAATACACACACACTAACTCTCTCTGAAGCACACAAACTCACTCACTCTCCCCCAAAAAATCACACTCATTCACTCTCCCCCAAACTTACACATACACTATCACTCACTCTCCCCCAACACACACACACACTCTCTCACTCTCTCTCAAACACACACACTCACTCACTCTCCTCCAAACATATACACACACACACTCACTCTCCCCCAAACACACACACACAGACTCTAACTCTCTCACAAACACACACACACACACTCTCACTCTCTCCCAAACACACACTCATTCACTCTCCCCCAAACACTCACACACACACACACTTTCCCTCTCCCAAACACACACACACACTTTCACTCACTCCCAAACACACACACACTCACTCTCCACCAAACACACGCACACACTCTTACTCTGCCTCAAACTCACAAACACACAATCTCACCCTCCCCCAAACACACACACACTCTCACTCTCCCCAAACACACACACACACATAGACACACACACACACTCTCCACCAAACACTCACTCTCTCCCAAACACACACACACACACACTCTCACTATCTCCCAAACACACACACACACACACACACACTCACTCTCCCCCAAACTGACGCACACTCTCTCACTCTCTCCCAAACACACAGACACACACAAAAACACTATCGCTCTCTCCCCAATACACACACACTCTCACTCTCCCCAAACACACAAACACACACATAAACACACACACACACTCTCCACCAAACACTCACTCTCCCCCAAACGCACACACACACACTCACTCTCTCCCAAACACACACACACACACACAAACACTCACTCTCCCCCATACAGACACACACTCTCTCACTCTCTCCCAAACACACAGACACACACAAACACACTATCGCTCTCTCCCAAATACACACACACTCTCACTCTCCCCCCCACACACACAGTCCCACTCTCTCCCAAACACACACACACACACTCTCGCTCCCTCCCAAACACACACACACACACAAACATTTCACTCCCCCCCAAATGCATACACTCACTCACTATAGCACAGACACACACAAACACACGCACACAGACACACACTCAAGCCCAAATACATTCACACACCCCTAAACATACACACACACTCTCACTCTCTCCCAAACACACATATACCCACACTCTCCCCCAAACAAACACATCCTCACTCACTCTCCACCAAACATACACACACACACACTCTCACTGTCCCCCAAACACATATATACCCAAACTCTCTCCCAAACACACAACACAATCACTCTCTTCCAAACACACACACACACACTCACACACACACACTGTAATTCTCCCCCAAATGCACACAGTCACGCTATACCACACACACACAGACATACACTCACCCCCAAATACACACACACTCCCCCAAACACAAACGCACTCACTCACTTTCCCCCAAACACACACACACTCATTCACTCTCCCCCATACGTGCACACACACACTCTCACTCTTTGCCAAACACACACACACACACTCTCACTCTCTCCAAACACACACTCGTTCCCTCTTCCCCAAACATGCACACACACACTCTCACTCTACCACAAACACACACACACACACACTTTCCCTCTCCCAAACACACAAACACACTTTCACTCACTCCCAAACATGCACACACTCACTCTCCACCAAACAAACACACTCACTCACTCTCCCTCAAACACACGCACAAACTCCCTCTCCACCAAGCATACACACACACACTCTCACTCTCTCCCAAACACACATATACCCACAATCTTCCCCAAACACACACACACTCACTCGCTCTCCACCAAACATACACACACACACTCTCAATCTCCCCCAAACACACAAACACACGTACACACACACACACACACTCTCCACCAAGCACTCAATCTCCCCCAAACACACACACACACACACACATACTCTATCAATCTCTCCCAAACACACACACTCTCACGCTCTCCCAAAGACACACACACAATTGCTCTCACTCTCCCCCAAACACCCACAGTCATTCTCCCCCAAATGCACACACTCACTAACTATACCACAGACACACACACACACACACACACACTCACCCCCAAATACATTCACTCTCCCCAAACATAAACACACTCACACTCGCCCCCAAACACACACACACTCTAACTTTCCCCCAAACACACACACAAACTCACTCTCCCCCTAACATATACAAACACACACTCTCACTCTACCACAAAAACACACACTCACTCACTCTCCCTCAAACACACGCACAGGCTCACACTCCACCAAACATACACACACACACTCTCACTCTCTCCCAAACACACACATACCCACACTCTCCCCCAAACACACACACACTCACTCACTCTCCACCAAACATACACACACACACTCTCAATCTCCCCCAAACACACATATACCCACACTCTCCCCCAAATATACACACACTCTCACTCTCCCCCCAACACACACACACTCACTCACTCTCTCTCAAGCACACACACTCACTCACTCTCCCCCAAACATATACACACACACTCTCACTCTCAACCAAACATACACACACACACACCCTCACTCTCCCCAAAACACACACACACACACACACGCACACTATTACTCTCAACCAAACACACACAAACACTCTCACTCTGTTCCAAACAAACACACACATTCTCTCTCTCACTCTCCCCCAAACACACACACAAAAACTCTCACTCTCTCCCAAACACACATGCACACACGCACACCCTCATTCTCCCCCAAACACACGCAAGCACACAGACACACACACACACAATCTCACTCTCTCCCAAACACACAACACAATCACTCTCTTCCAAACACACACACACACTCACACACACACACAGTCATTCTCCCCCAAATGCACACACTCACGCTATACCAAACACACACACACAGAATTACACTCACCCCCTAATACACACACAATCCCCCAAACACAAATACACTCACTCACTTTCCCCCAAACACACACACACTCATTCACTCTCCCCCATATGTGCACACACACACTCTCACTCTCTCCCAAACACACACACACACACTCTCACTCTCTCCAAACACACACTCGTTCAATCTTCTCCAAACATGCACACACACACTCTCACTCTACCCCAAACACTAACACACACACACCACTTTCCCTCTCCCAAACACACAAACACACTTTCACTCACTCCCAAACATGCACACACTCACTCTCCACCAAACACACACACAAACTCTTACTCTCCCTCAAACTCTCAAACACACAGTCTCACCCTCCCCCAAACACACACACAATCTTACTCTCCCCCAAATTCACACATGCACTCACTCATCCTCCCCCAAACACGCACAGAGACACACCATCTCACTCTCCCCCAAACACACACACACTCTAACACTCCCCCAAACACACACACACACTCACTCTCCTCAAACACACACACAAACTCACTCTCCACCAAACATACACACACACTCTCACTCTCTCCCAAACACACACACCCACACTCTTACTCTCTCCCAAACATACACATACAGACACACTCACTCTCCCCCAAACACAGACACACTCTCAATCTCTCCCAAACACACAAACATGCTCTCACTCTCCTCCACACACACACACACACACACACTCACAGACACTCGATCTCTCCCCCAAACACACACAGTCATTCTCCCCCAAATGCACACACTCACTCACTCTACCACACACAGACACACACTCACGCCCAAATACACACACACTAACTCTCTCTGAAGCACACAAACTCACTCACTCTCCCCCAAAAAATCACACTCATTCACTCTCCCCCAAACTTACACATACACTATCACTCACTCTCCCCCAACACACACACACACTCTCTCACTCTCTCTCAAACACACACACTCACTCACTCTCCTCCAAACATATACACACCCACGCTCACTCTCCCCCAAACACACACATACAGACTCTCAATCTCTCACAAACACACACACACACACTCTCACTCTCTCCCAAACACACACTCATTCACTCTTCCCCAAACATGCACACACACACTCTCACTCTCCCCCAAACACTCACACACACACACACACTTTCCCTCTCCCAAACACACACACACACTTTCACTCACTCCCAAACACACACACACTCACTCTTCACCAAACACACGCACACACTCTTACTCTGCCTCAAACTCACAAACACACAATCTCACCCTCCCCCAAACACACACACACTCTCACTCTCCCCAAACACACACACACACATGGACACACACACACACTCTCCACCAAACACTCACTCTCTCCCAAACACACACACACACACACTCTCACTATCTCCCAAACACACACACACACACTCACTCTCCCCCAAACTGACACACACTCTCTCACTCTCTCCCAAACACACAGACACACACAAACACACTATCGCTCTCTCCCAAATACACACACACTCTCACTCTCCCCAAACACACAAACACACACATAAACACACACACACACTCTCCACCAAACACTCACTCTCCCCCAAACGCACACACACACACTCACTCTCTCCCAAACACACACACACACACAAACACTCACTCTCCCCCAAACACACACACACTCTCTCACTCTCTCCCAAACACACAGACCCACACAAACACACTATCGCTCTCTCCAAAATACACACACACTCTCACTCTCCCCCCCACACACAGTCCCACTCTCTCCCAAACACACACACACACACTCTCGCTCCCTCCCAAACACACACACACACACAAACATTTCACTCCCCCCCAAATGCATACACTCACTCACTATAGCACAGACACACACAAACACACGCACACAGACACACACCCACGGCCAAATACATTCACACACCCCTAAACATACACACACACTCTCACTCTCTCCCAAACACACATATACCCACACTCTCCCCCAAACAAACACATACTCACTCACTCTCCACCAAACATACACACACACACACTCTCACTCTCCCCCAAACACATATATACACAAACTCTCCCCCAAGCACACAACACAATCACTCTCTTCCAAACACACACACACACTCACACACACACACTGTAATTCTCCCCCAAATGCACACAGTCACGCTATACCACACACACACACAGACATACACTCACCCCCAAATACACACACACTCCCCCAAACACAAACGCACTCACTCACTTTCCCCCAAACACACACACACTCATTCACTCTCCCCCATACGAGCACACACACACTCTCACTCTCTGCCAAACACACACACACACACTCTCACTCTCTCCAAACACACACTCGTTCACTCTTCCCTAAACATGCACACACACTCTCACTCTTCCCCAAACACACACACACACACACACACACACTGTAATTCTCCCCCAAATGCACACAGTCACGCTTTACCACACACACACACAGACATACACTCACCCCCAAATACACACACACTCCCCCAAACACAAACGCACTCACTCACTTTCCCCCAAACACACACACACTCATTCACTCTCCCCCATACGTGCACACACACACTCTCACTCTCTGCCAAACACACACACACACACTCTCACTCTCTCCAAACACACACTCATTCACTCTTCCCCAAACATGCACACACACACTCTCACTCTACCCCAAACACACACACACACACACACACTTTCCCTCTCCCAAACACACAAACACACTTTCACTCACTCCCAAACATGCACACACTCACTCTCCACCAAACAAACACACTCACTCACTCTCCCTCAAACACACGCACAAACTCCCTCTCCACCAAACATACACACACACACTCTCACTCTCTCCCAAACACACATATACCCACAATCTTCCCCAAACACACACACACTCACTCGCTCTCCACCAAACATACACACACACACTCTCAATCTCCCCCAAACACACAAACACACGTACACACACACACACACACTCTCCACCAAGCACTCAATCTCCCCCAAACACACACACACACACACACACATACTCTCTCAATCTCTCCCAAACACACACACTCTCACGCTCTCCCAAAGACACACACACAATTGCTCTCACTCTCCCCCAAACACACACAGTCATTCTCCCCCAAATGCACACACTCACTAACTATACCACAGACACACACACACACACACACACTCACCCCCAAATACATTCACTCTCCCCAAACATAAACACACTCACACTCGCCCCCAAACACACACACACTCTAACTTTCCCCCAAACACACACACAAACTCACTCTCCCCCAAACATATACAAACACACACTCTCACTCTACCACAAAAACACACACTCACTCACTCTCCCTCAAACACACGCACAAACTCACTCTCCACCAAACATACACACACACACTCTCACTCTCTCCCAAACACACATATACCCACACTCTCCCCAAAACACACACACACTCACTCACTCTCCACCAAACATACACACACACACTCTCACTCTCCCCCAAACACACATATACCCACACTCTCCCCCAAATATACACACACTCTCACTCTCCCCCCAACACACACACACTCACTCACTCTCTCTCAAGCATACACACTCACTCACTCTCCCCCAAACATATACACACACACTCTCACTCTCAACCAAACATACACACACACACACCCTCACTCTCCCCAAAACACACACACACACACACACGCACACTATTACTCTCAACCAAACACACACAAACACTCTCACTCTGTTCCAAACAAACACACACATTCTCTCTCTCACTCTCCCCCAAACACACACATACAAACTCTCACTCTCTCCCAAACACACATGCACACACGCACACCCTCTTTCTCCCCCAAACACACGCACTCACACAGACACACACACACACAATCTCACTCTCTCCCAAACACACAACACAATCACTCTCTTCCAAACACACACACACACACACTCACACACACACACAGTCATTCTCCCCCAAATGCACACACTCACGCTATACCAAACACACACACACAGAATTACACTCACCCCCTAATACACACACAATCCCCCAAACACAAATACACTCACTCACTTTCCCCCAAACACACACACACTCATTCACTCTCCCCCATATGTGCACAAACACACTCTCACTCTCTCCCAAACACACACACACACACTCTCACTCTCTCCAAACACACACTCGTTCAATCTTCTCCAAACATGCACACACACACTCTCACTCTACCCCAAACACTAACACACACACACCACTTTCCCTCTCCCAAACACACAAACACACTTTCACTCACTCCCAAACATGCACACACACACTCTCCACCAAACACACACACACACTCTTACTCTCCCTCAAACTCACAAACACACAGTCTCACCCTCCCCCAAACACACACACACTCTCAATCTCCCCCAAATTCACACATGCACTCACTCATCCTCCCCCAAACACGCACAGACACACACCATCACACTCTCCCCCAAACACACACACACTCTAACACTCCCCCAAACACACACACACACTCACTCTCCCTCAAACACACACACAAACTCACTCTCCACCAAACATACACACACACTCTCACTCTCTCCCAAACACACACACCCACACTCTTACTCTCTCCCAAACATACACATACAGACACACTCACTCTCCCCCAAACACAGACACACTCTCAATCTCTCCCAAACACACAAACATGCTCTCACTCTCCTCCAAACACACACACACACTCACAGACACTCTATCTCTCCCCCCAAACACACACAGTCCTTCTCCCCAAATGCACTCACTCACTCACTCTACCACACACAGAAACACACTCACGCCCAAATACACACACACTCTAACACTCCCCCAAACACACACACACACTCACTCTCCCTCAAACACACACACAAACTCACTCTCCACCAAACATACACACACAGTCTCACTCTCTCCCAAACACACACACCCACACTTTTACTCTCTCCCAAACATTCACATACAGACACACTCACTCTCCTCCAAACACAGACACACTCTCAATCTCTCCCAAACACAAAAACAAGCTCTCACTCTCCTCCAAACACACACACACTCACAGACACTCTATCTCTCCCCCAAACACACACAGTCATTCTCCCCCAAATGCACACACTCACTCACTCTACCACACACAGACACACACTCATGCCCAAATACACACACACAAACTCACTCTCTCTCAAGCACACAAACTCACTCACTCTCCCCCAAAAAATCACACTCATTCACTCTCCCCCAAACTTACACATACACTATCAATCACTCTCCCCCAACACACACACACACTCTCTCACTCTCTCTCAAACACACACACTCACTCACTCTCCTCCAAACATATACACACACACGCTCACTCTCTCCCAAACACACACTCATTCACTCTTCCCCAAACATGCACACACACACTCTCACTCTCCCCCAAACACTCACACACACACACACACTTTCCCTCTCCCAAGCACACACACACACTTTCACTCACTCCCAAGCACACACACACTCACTCTCCACCAAACACACGCATACACTCTTACCCTGCCTCAAACTCACAAACATACAATCTCACCCTCCCCCAAACACACACACACTCTCACTATCCCCAAACACACACACACACATAAACACACACACACGCACTCTCCACCAAACACTCACTCTCTCCCAAACACACACAAACACACACAGACTCTCACTATCTCCCAAACACACGCACACACACTCACTCTCCCCCAAACAGACACACACTCTCTCACACTCTCCCAAACACACAGACACACACAAACACACTATCGCTCTCTCCCAAATACACACACACTCTCACTCTCCCCAAACACACACACACACACATAAACACACACACACATCTCCACCAAACACTCACTCTCCCCCAAACACACACACACACACACACACTCACTCTCTCCCAAACACACACAAACACTCACTCACATCCAAACAGACACACACTCTCTAACTCTCTCCCAAACACACAGACACACACAAACACACTATCGCTCTCTCCCAAATACACACACACTCTCACTCTTCCCCCCCGCACACACAGTCCCACTCTCTCCCAAACACACACACACACACTCTCGCTCGCTCCCAAACACACACGCACACACAAACATTTCACTCCCGCAAATGCATATACTCACTCACTATAGCAGAGACACACACAAACACACGCACACAGACACACACTCACGTCCAAATACATTCACAGACCCCTAAACATACACACACACTCTCACTCTCTCCCAAACACACATATACCCACACTCTCCCCCAAACAAACACACACACACTCACTCTCCACAAAACATACACACACTCTCACTCTCCCCAAACACATATATACCCAAACTCTCCCCCAAACACACAACACAATCACTCTCTTCCAAACACACACACACACACACTCACACACACACACTGTCATTCACCCCCAAATGCACACACTCACGCTATACCACACACACACAGACATACACACCCCCAAATACACACACACTCCCCCAAACACAAACGCACTCACTCACTTTCCCCCAAACACACACACACTCATTCACTCTCCCCATACGTGCACACACACACTCTCACTCTCTCCCAAACACACACACACACACTCTCACTCTCTCCAAACACACACTCGTTCCCTCTTCCCCAAACATGCACACACACACTCTCACTCTACCACAAACACACACACACACACACACACACTTTCCCTCTCCCAAACACACAAACACACTTTCACTCACTCCCAAACATGCGCACACTCACTCTCCACCTAACACACACACTCACTCACTCTCCCTCAAACACACGCACAAACTCACTCTCCACCAAACATACACACACACACTCTCACTCTCTCCCAAACACACATATACCCACACTCTCCCCCAAATACACACACACTCACTCGCTCTCCACCAAACATACACACACACACTCTCAATCTCCCCCAAACACATATATACCCAAACTCTCCCCAAACACACACACATTGACTCACTCTCTCCCAACCACATACAGTCACTCTTCGCCAAACATACACACACACACACACACACACACACACTATCCCCCAATCATACACACACTCTCACTCTCCCCCAAACACACACACACACACTCACTCACTCAATCTTCCTCAAACACATACACACACTCACACACTCAATCTCCCCCAAACATATACACACACACTCTCAAACTTCTCCAAACACACACACCCACACTCTTACTCTCTCCCAAACATACACATACAGACACACTCACTGTCCCCCAAACACAGACACACTCTCAATCTCTCCCAAACACACAAACATGCTCTCACTCTCCTCCACACACACACACACACACTCACAGACACTCTATCTCTCCCCCTAACACACAACAGCCATTCTCCCCCAAATGCACACTCTCACTCACTCTACCACACACAGACACACACTCATGCCCAAATACACACACACTAACTCACTCTCTCTCAAGCACACAAACTCACTCAGTCTCCCCCAAAAAATTACACTCATTCACTCTCCCCCAAACTTACACATACACTCTCACTCACTCTCCCCCAACACACACACACACACTCTCTCACTCTCTCTCAAACACACACACTCACTCACTCTCCACCAAACATATACACACAAACTCTCACTCTCCCCCAAACACACACACACACTCTCTCACTCTCTCCCAAACACACACTCATTCACTCTTCCCCAAACATGCACACACACACTCTCACTCTCCCCCAAACACTCACATACACACACACACTTTCCCTCTCCCAAACACACACACACACTTTCACTCTCTCCCAAACACACACACACTCACTCTCCACCAAACACACGCACAAACTCTTACTCTCCCTCAAACTCACATACACACACTCTCAACCTCCCCCAAATTCACACACGCTCTCACTCATCCTCTTCCAAACACGGGCACACACACACAATCTCACTCTCCCCCAAACACACACACACACACACATACACACACACACACTCTGCACCAAACACTCACTCTCCCCCAAACACACACACACACACTCTCTCACTCACTCTTCCTCAAACACATACACACACTCACACACTCACTCTCCCCCAAACGTATACACACACACTCTCACTCTTCTCCAAACACACACACCCACACTCTTACTCTCTCCCAAACTTACACCAACAGACACTCTCACTCTCCCCCAAACACAGACACACTCTCAATCTCTCCCAAACACACACACATGCTCTTACTCTCCTCCAAACACACACACACACTCACAAACACTCTATCTCTCCACCAAACACACACAGTCATTCTCCCCAAATGCAGACACTCACTCGCTATACCACACACACACACACACAGACATACACTCACCCCCAAATACACACACAATCCCCCAAACACAAACGCACTCACTCACTTTCCCCCCAAACACACACACACTCATTCACTCTCCCCCATACGTGCACACACACACTCTCACTCTCTGCCAAACACACACACACACACTCTCACTCTCTCCAAACACACACTCGTTCACTCTTCCCCAAACATGCACACACACACTCTCACTCTCCCCCAAACACTCACACACACACACACACACTTTCCCTCTCCCAAACACACACACACACTTTCACTCACTCCCAAACACACACACACTCACTCTCCACCAAACACACGCACAAACTCTTACTCTCCCTCAAACTCACAAACACACACTCTCAACCTCCCCCAAACCCACACACACTCTCAATCTCCCCCAAATTCACACACACTCTCACTCATCCTCTTCCAAACACGGGCACACACACACAATCTCACTCTCCCCCAAACACACACACACATACACACATACACACACACACACTCTCCACCAAACACTCACTCTCCCCCAAACACACACACACACACTCTCTCACTCACTCTTCCTCAAACACATACACACACTCACACACACACTCTCCCCCAATCATACACACACACTCACTCTCCCCCAAACACACACACACACACTCACTCACTCACTCTTCCTCGAACACATACACACACTCACACACTCACTCTCCCCCAAACGTATACACACACACTCTCACTCTTCTCCAAACACACACACCCACACTCTTACTCTCTCCCAAACATACACCAACAGACACTCTCACTCTCCCCCAAACACAGACACACTCTCAATCTCTCCCAAACACACACACATGCTCTCACTCTCCTCCAAACACACACACACACTCACAGACACTCTATCTCTCCACCAAACACACACAGTCATTCTCCCCCCAAAGCAGACACTCACTCGCTATACCACACACACACACACACACAGACATACACTCACCCCCAAATACACACACAATCCCCCAAACACAAACGCACTCACTCACTTTCCCCCAAACACACACACACTCATTCACTCTCCCCCATACGTGCACACACACACTCTCACTCTCTGCCAAACACACACACACACACTCTCACTCTCTCCAAACACACACTCGTTCACTCTTCCCCAAACATGCACACACACACTCTCACTCTACCCCAAACACACACACACACACACACACTTTCCCTCTCCCAAACACACTTTCACTCACTCCCAAACATGCACACACTCACTCTCCACCAAACAAACACACTCACTCACTCTCCCTCAAACACACGCACAAACTCCCTCTCCACCAAACATACACACACACACTCTCACTCTCTCCCAAACACACATATACCCACAATCTTCCCCAAACACACACACACTCACTCGCTCTCCACCAAACATACACACACACACTCTCAATCTCCCCCAAACACACAAACACACGTACACACACACACACACACTCTCCACCAAGCACTCAATCTCCCCCAAACACACACACACACACACACACATACTCTCTCAATCTCTCCCAAACACACACACTCTCACGCTCTCCCAAAGACACACACACAATTGCTCTCACTCTCCCCCAAACACCCACAGTCATTCTCCCCCAAATGCACACACTCACTAACTATACCACAGACACACACACACACACACACACACTCACCCCCAAATACATTCACTCTCCCCAAACATAAACACACTCACACTCGCCCCCAAACACACACACACTCTAACTTTCCCCCAAACACACACACAAACTCACTCTCCCCCTAACATATACAAACACACACTCTCACTCTACCACAAAAACACACACTCACTCACTCTCCCTCAAACACACGCACAGGCTCACACTCCACCAAACATACACACACACACTCTCACTCTCTCCCAAACACACACATACCCACACTCTCCCCCAAACACACACACACTCACTCACTCTCCACCAAACATACACACACACACTCTCAATCTCCCCCAAACACACATATACCCACACTCTCCCCCAAATATACACACACTCTCACTCTCCCCCCAACACACACACACTCACTCACTCTCTCTCAAGCACACACACTCACTCACTCTCCCCCAAACATATACACACACACTCTCACTCTCAACCAAACATACACACACACACACCCTCACTCTCCCCAAAACACACACACACACACACACGCACACTATTACTCTCAACCAAACACACACAAACACTCTCACTCTGTTCCAAACAAACACACACATTCTCTCTCTCACTCTCCCCCAAACACACACACACAAACTCTCACTCTCTCCCAAACACACATGCACACACGCACACCCTCATTCTCCCCCAAACACACGCAAGCACACAGACACACACACACACAATCTCACTCTCTCCCAAACACACAACACAATCACTCTCTTCCAAACACACACACACACTCACACACACACACAGTCATTCTCCCCCAAATGCACACACTCACGCTATACCAAACACACACACACAGAATTACACTCACCCCCTAATACACACACAATCCCCCAAACACAAATACACTCACTCACTTTCCCCCAAACACACACACACTCATTCACTCTCCCCCATATGTGCACACACACACTCTCACTCTCTCCCAAACACACACACACACACTCTCACTCTCTCCAAACACACACTCGTTCAATCTTCTCCAAACATGCACACACACACTCTCACTCTACCCCAAACACTAACACACACACACCACTTTCCCTCTCCCAAACACACAAACACACTTTCACTCACTCCCAAACATGCACACACTCACTCTCCACCAAACACACACACAAACTCTTACTCTCCCTCAAACTCTCAAACACACAGTCTCACCCTCCCCCAAACACACACACAATCTTACTCTCCCCCAAATTCACACATGCACTCACTCATCCTCCCCCAAACACGCACAGAGACACACCATCTCACTCTCCCCCAAACACACACACACTCTAACACTCCCCCAAACACACACACACACTCACTCTCCTCAAACACACACACAAACTCACTCTCCACCAAACATACACACACACTCTCACTCTCTCCCAAACACACACACCCACACTCTTACTCTCTCCCAAACATACACATACAGACACACTCACTCTCCCCCAAACACAGACACACTCTCAATCTCTCCCAAACACACAAACATGCTCTCACTCTCCTCCACACACACACACACACACACACTCACAGACACTCGATCTCTCCCCCAAACACACACAGTCATTCTCCCCCAAATGCACACACTCACTCACTCTACCACACACAGACACACACTCACGCCCAAATACACACACACTAACTCTCTCTGAAGCACACAAACTCACTCACTCTCCCCCAAAAAATCACACTCATTCACTCTCCCCCAAACTTACACATACACTATCACTCACTCTCCCCCAACACACACACACACTCTCTCACTCTCTCTCAAACACACACACTCACTCACTCTCCTCCAAACATATACACACCCACGCTCACTCTCCCCCAAACACACACATACAGACTCTCAATCTCTCACAAACACACACACACACACTCTCACTCTCTCCCAAACACACACTCATTCACTCTTCCCCAAACATGCACACACACACTCTCACTCTCCCCCAAACACTCACACACACACACACACTTTCCCTCTCCCAAACACACACACACACTTTCACTCACTCCCAAACACACACACACTCACTCTTCACCAAACACACGCACACACTCTTACTCTGCCTCAAACTCACAAACACACAATCTCACCCTCCCCCAAACACACACACACTCTCACTCTCCCCAAACACACACACACACATGGACACACACACACACTCTCCACCAAACACTCACTCTCTCCCAAACACACACACACACACACTCTCACTATCTCCCAAACACACACACACACACTCACTCTCCCCCAAACTGACACACACTCTCTCACTCTCTCCCAAACACACAGACACACACAAACACACTATCGCTCTCTCCCAAATACACACACACTCTCACTCTCCCCAAACACACAAACACACACATAAACACACACACACACTCTCCACCAAACACTCACTCTCCCCCAAACGCACACACACACACTCACTCTCTCCCAAACACACACACACACACAAACACTCACTCTCCCCCAAACACACACACACTCTCTCACTCTCTCCCAAACACACAGACCCACACAAACACACTATCGCTCTCTCCAAAATACACACACACTCTCACTCTCCCCCCCACACACAGTCCCACTCTCTCCCAAACACACACACACACACTCTCGCTCCCTCCCAAACACACACACACACACAAACATTTCACTCCCCCCCAAATGCATACACTCACTCACTATAGCACAGACACACACAAACACACGCACACAGACACACACCCACGGCCAAATACATTCACACACCCCTAAACATACACACACACTCTCACTCTCTCCCAAACACACATATACCCACACTCTCCCCCAAACAAACACATACTCACTCACTCTCCACCAAACATACACACACACACACTCTCACTCTCCCCCAAACACATATATACACAAACTCTCCCCCAAGCACACAACACAATCACTCTCTTCCAAACACACACACACACTCACACACACACACTGTAATTCTCCCCCAAATGCACACAGTCACGCTATACCACACACACACACAGACATACACTCACCCCCAAATACACACACACTCCCCCAAACACAAACGCACTCACTCACTTTCCCCCAAACACACACACACTCATTCACTCTCCCCCATACGAGCACACACACACTCTCACTCTCTGCCAAACACACACACACACACTCTCACTCTCTCCAAACACACACTCGTTCACTCTTCCCTAAACATGCACACACACTCTCACTCTTCCCCAAACACACAGACACACACACACACACACTGTAATTCTCCCCCAAATGCACACACTCACGCTTTACCACACACACACACAGACATACACTCACCACCAAATACACACACACTCCCCCAAACACAAACGCACTCACTCACTTTCCCCCAAACACACACACACTCATTCACTCTCCCCCATACGTGCACACACACACTCTCACTCTCTGCCAAACACACACACACACACTCTCACTCTCTCCAAACACACACTCATTCACTCTTCCCCAAACATGCACACACACACTCTCACTCTACCCCAAACACACACACACACACACACACTTTCCCTCTCCCAAACACACAAACACACTTTCACTCACTCCCAAACATGCACACACTCACTCTCCACCAAACAAACACACTCACTCACTCTCCCTCAAACACACGCACAAACTCCCTCTCCACCAAACATACACACACACACTCTCACTCTCTCCCAAACACACATATACCCACAATCTTCCCCAAACACACACACACTCACTCGCTCTCCACCAAACATACACACACACACTCTCAATCTCCCCCAAACACACAAACACACGTACACACACACACACACACTCTCCACCAAGCACTCAATCTCCCCCAAACACACACACACACACACACATACTCTCTCAATCTCTCCCAAACACACACACTCTCACGCTCTCCCAAAGACACACACACAATTGCTCTCACTCTCCCCCAAACACACACAGTCATTCTCCCCCAAATGCACACACTCACTAACTATACCACAGACACACACACACACACACACACTCACCCCCAAATACATTCACTCTCCCCAAACATAAACACACTCACACTCGCCCCCAAACACACACACACTCTAACTTTCCCCCAAACACACACACAAACTCACTCTCCCCCAAACATATACAAACACACACTCTCACTCTACCACAAAAACACACACTCACTCACTCTCCCTCAAACACACGCACAAACTCACTCTCCACCAAACATACACACACACACTCTCACTCTCTCCCAAACACACATATACCCACACTCTCCCCAAAACACACACACACTCACTCACTCTCCACCAAACATACACACACACACTCTCACTCTCCCCCAAACACACATATACCCACACTCTCCCCCAAATATACACACACTCTCACTCTCCCCCCAACACACACACACTCACTCACTCTCTCTCAAGCATACACACTCACTCACTCTCCCCCAAACATATACACACACACTCTCACTCTCAACCAAACATACACACACACACACCCTCACTCTCCCCAAAACACACACACACACACACACGCACACTATTACTCTCAACCAAACACACACAAACACTCTCACTCTGTTCCAAACAAACACACACATTCTCTCTCTCACTCTCCCCCAAACACACACATACAAACTCTCACTCTCTCCCAAACACACATGCACACACGCACACCCTCTTTCTCCCCCAAACACACGCACTCACACAGACACACACACACACAATCTCACTCTCTCCCAAACACACAACACAATCACTCTCTTCCAAACACACACACACACACACTCACACACACACACAGTCATTCTCCCCCAAATGCACACACTCACGCTATACCAAACACACACACACAGAATTACACTCACCCCCTAATACACACACAATCCCCCAAACACAAATACACTCACTCACTTTCCCCCAAACACACACACACTCATTCACTCTCCCCCATATGTGCACACACACACTCTCACTCTCTCCCAAACACACACACACACACTCTCACTCTCTCCAAACACACACTCGTTCAATCTTCTCCAAACATGCACACACACACTCTCACTCTACCCCAAACACTAACACACACACACCACTTTCCCTCTCCCAAACACACAAACACACTTTCACTCACTCCCAAACATGCACACACACACTCTCCACCAAACACACACACACACTCTTACTCTCCCTCAAACTCACAAACACACAGTCTCACCCTCCCCCAAACACACACACACTCTCAATCTCCCCCAAATTCACACATGCACTCACTCATCCTCCCCCAAACACGCACAGACACACACCATCACACTCTCCCCCAAACACACACACACTCTAACACTCCCCCAAACACACACACACACTCACTCTCCCTCAAACACACACACAAACTCACTCTCCACCAAACATACACACACACTCTCACTCTCTCCCAAACACACACACCCACACTCTTACTCTCTCCCAAACATACACATACAGACACACTCACTCTCCCCCAAACACAGACACACTCTCAATCTCTCCCAAACACACAAACATGCTCTCACTCTCCTCCAAACACACACACACACTCACAGACACTCTATCTCTCCCCCCAAACACACACAGTCCTTCTCCCCAAATGCACTCACTCACTCACTCTACCACACACAGAAACACACTCACGCCCAAATACACACACACTCTAACACTCCCCCAAACACACACACACACTCACTCTCCCTCAAACACACACACAAACTCACTCTCCACCAAACATACACACACAGTCTCACTCTCTCCCAAACACACACACCCACACTTTTACTCTCTCCCAAACATTCACATACAGACACACTCACTCTCCTCCAAACACAGACACACTCTCAATCTCTCCCAAACACAAAAACAAGCTCTCACTCTCCTCCAAACACACACACACTCACAGACACTCTATCTCTCCCCCAAACACACACAGTCATTCTCCCCCAAATGCACACACTCACTCACTCTACCACACACAGACACACACTCATGCCCAAATACACACACACAAACTCACTCTCTCTCAAGCACACAAACTCACTCACTCTCCCCCAAAAAATCACACTCATTCACTCTCCCCCAAACTTACACATACACTATCAATCACTCTCCCCCAACACACACACACACTCTCTCACTCTCTCTCAAACACACACACTCACTCACTCTCCTCCAAACATATACACACACACGCTCACTCTCCCCCAAACACACACACACAGACTCTCACTCACAAACACACACACACTCTCACTCTCTCCCAAACACACACTCATTCACTCTTCCCCAAACATGCACACACACACTCTCACTCTCCCCCAAACACTCACACACACACACACACTTTCCCTCTCCCAAGCACACACACACACTTTCACTCACTCCCAAGCACACACACACTCACTCTCCACCAAACACACGCATACACTCTTACCCTGCCTCAAACTCACAAACATACAATCTCACCCTCCCCCAAACACACACACACTCTCACTATCCCCAAACACACACACACACATAAACACACACACACGCACTCTCCACCAAACACTCACTCTCTCCCAAACACACACAAACACACACAGACTCTCACTATCTCCCAAACACACGCACACACACTCACTCTCCCCCAAACAGACACACACTCTCTCACACTCTCCCAAACACACAGACACACACAAACACACTATCGCTCTCTCCCAAATACACACACACTCTCACTCTCCCCAAACACACACACACACACATAAACACACACACACATCTCCACCAAACACTCACTCTCCCCCAAACACACACACACACACACACACTCACTCTCTCCCAAACACACACAAACACTCACTCACATCCAAACAGACACACACTCTCTAACTCTCTCCCAAACACACAGACACACACAAACACACTATCGCTCTCTCCCAAATACACACACACTCTCACTCTTCCCCCCCGCACACACAGTCCCACTCTCTCCCAAACACACACACACACACTCTCGCTCGCTCCCAAACACACACGCACACACAAACATTTCACTCCCGCAAATGCATATACTCACTCACTATAGCAGAGACACACACAAACACACGCACACAGACACACACTCACGTCCAAATACATTCACAGACCCCTAAACATACACACACACTCTCACTCTCTCCCAAACACACATATACCCACACTCTCCCCCAAACAAACACACACACACTCACTCTCCACAAAACATACACACACTCTCACTCTCCCCCAAACACATATATACCCAAACTCTCCCCCAAACACACAACACAATCACTCTCTTCCAAACACACACACACACACACTCACACACACACACTGTCATTCACCCCCAAATGCACACACTCACGCTATACCACACACACACAGACATACACACCCCCAAATACACACACACTCCCCCAAACACAAACGCACTCACTCACTTTCCCCCAAACACACACACACTCATTCACTCTCCCCATACGTGCACACACACACTCTCACTCTCTCCCAAACACACACACACACACTCTCACTCTCTCCAAACACACACTCGTTCACTCTTCCCCAAACATGCACACACACACTCTCACTCTACCCCAAACACACACACACACACACACACAGTTTCCCTCTCCCAAACACACAAACACACTTTCACTCACTCCCAAACATGCGCACACTCACTCTCCACCTAACACACACACTCACTCACTCTCCCTCAAACACACGCACAAACTCACTCTCCACCAAACATACACACACACACTCTCACTCTCTCCCAAACACACATATACCCACACTCTCCCCCAAATACACACACACTCACTCGCTCTCCACCAAACATACACACACACACTCTCAATCTCCCCCAAACACATATATACCCAAACTCTCCCCAAACACACACACATTGACTCACTCTCTCCCAACCACATACAGTCACTCTTCGCCAAACATACACACACACACACACACACACACACACACACACACTATCCCCCAATCATACACACACTCTCACTCTCCCCCAAACACACACACACACACTCACTCACTCAATCTTCCTCAAACACATACACACACTCACACACTCAATCTCCCCCAAACATATACACACACACTCTCAAACTTCTCCAAACACACACACCCACACTCTTACTCTCTCCCAAACATACACATACAGACACACTCACTCTCCCCCAAACACAGACACACTCTCAATCTCTCCCAAACACACAAACATGCTCTCACTCTCCTCCACACACACACACACACTCACAGACACTCTATCTCTCCCCCTAACACACAACAGCCATTCTCCCCCAAATGCACACTCTCACTCACTCTACCACACACAGACACACACTCATGCCCAAATACACACACACTAACTCACTCTCTCTCAAGCACACAAACTCACTCAGTCTCCCCCAAAAAATTACACTCATTCACTCTCCCCCAAACTTACACATACACTCTCACTCACTCTCCCCCAACACACACACACACACTCTCTCACTCTCTCTCAAACACACACACTCACTCACTCTCCACCAAACATATACACACAAACTCTCACTCTCCCCCAAACACACACACACACTCTCTCACTCTCTCCCAAACACACACTCATTCACTCTTCCCCAAACATGCACACACACACTCTCACTCTCCCCCAAACACTCACATACACACACACACTTTCCCTCTCCCAAACACACACACACACTTTCACTCTCTCCCAAACACACACACACTCACTCTCCACCAAACACACGCACAAACTCTTACTCTCCCTCAAACTCACATACACACACTCTCAACCTCCCCCAAATTCACACACGCTCTCACTCATCCTCTTCCAAACACGGGCACACACACACAATCTCACTCTCCCCCAAACACACACACACACACACATACACACACACACACTCTGCACCAAACACTCACTCTCCCCCAAACACACACACACACACTCTCTCACTCACTCTTCCTCAAACACATACACACACTCACACACTCACTCTCCCCCAAACGTATACACACACACTCTCACTCTTCTCCAAACACACACACCCACACTCTTACTCTCTCCCAAACTTACACCAACAGACACTCTCACTCTCCCCCAAACACAGACACACTCTCAATCTCTCCCAAACACACACACATGCTCTTACTCTCCTCCAAACACACACACACACTCACAAACACTCTATCTCTCCACCAAACACACACAGTCATTCTCCCCCAAATGCAGACACTCACTCGCTATACCACACACACACACACACAGACATACACTCACCCCCAAATACACACACAATCCCCCAAACACAAACGCACTCACTCACTTTCCCCCAAACACACACACACTCATTCACTCTCCCCCATACATGCACACACACACTCTCACTCTCTGCCAAACACACACACACACACTCTCACTCTCTCCAAACACACACTCGTTCACTCTTCCCCAAACATGCACACACACACTCTCACTCTCCCCCAAACACTCACACACACACACACACACTTTCCCTCTCCCAAACACACACACACACTTTCACTCACTCCCAAACACACACACACTCACTCTCCACCAAACACACGCACAAACTCTTACTCTCCCTCAAACTCACAAACACACACTCTCAACCTCCCCCAAACCCACACACACTCTCAATCTCCCCCAAATTCACACACACTCTCACTCATCCTCTTCCAAACACGGGCACACACACACAATCTCACTCTCCCCCAAACACACACACACATACACACATACACACACACACACTCTCCACCAAACACTCACTCTCCCCCAAACACACACACACACACTCTCTCACTCACTCTTCCTCAAACACATACACACACTCACACACACACTCTCCCCCAATCATACACACACACTCACTCTCCCCCAAACACACACACACACACTCACTCACTCACTCTTCCTCGAACACATACACACACTCACACACTCACTCTCCCCCAAACGTATACACACACACTCTCACTCTTCTCCAAACACACACACCCACACTCTTACTCTCTCCCAAACATACACCAACAGACACTCTCACTCTCCCCCAAACACAGACACACTCTCAATCTCTCCCAAACACACACACATGCTCTCACTCTCCTCCAAACACACACACACACTCACAGACACTCTATCTCTCCACCAAACACACACAGTCATTCTCCCCCCAAAGCAGACACTCACTCGCTATACCACACACACACACACACACAGACATACACTCACCCCCAAATACACACACAATCCCCCAAACACAAACGCACTCACTCACTTTCCCCCAAACACACACACACTCATTCACTCTCCCCCATACGTGCACACACACACTCTCACTCTCTGCCAAACACACACACACACACTCTCACTCTCTCCAAACACACACTCGTTCACTCTTCCCCAAACATGCACACACACACTCTCACTCTACCCCAAACACACACACACACACACACACTTTCCCTCTCCCAAACACACTTTCACTCACTCCCAAACATGCACACACTCACTCTCCACCAAACAAACACACTCACTCACTCTCCCTCAAACACACGCACAAACTCCCTCTCCACCAAACATACACACACACACTCTCACTCTCTCCCAAACACACATATACCCACAATCTTCCCCAAACACACACACACTCACTCGCTCTCCACCAAACATACACACACACACTCTCAATCTCCCCCAAACACACAAACACACGTACACACACACACACACACTCTCCACCAAGCACTCAATCTCCCCCAAACACACACACACACACACACACATACTCTCTCAATCTCTCCCAAACACACACACTCTCACGCTCTCCCAAAGACACACACACAATTGCTCTCACTCTCCCCCAAACACACACAGTCATTCTCCCCCAAATGCACACACTCACTAACTATACCACAGACACACACACACACACACACACTCACCCCCAAATACATTCACTCTCCCCAAACATAAACACACTCACACTCGCCCCCAAACACACACACACTCTAACTTTCCCCCAAACACACACACAAACTCACTCTCCCCCAAACATATAAAAACACACACTCTCACTCTACCACAAAAACACACACTCACTCACTCTCCCTCAAACACACGCACAAACTCACACTCCACCAAACATACACACACACACTCTCACTCTCTCCCAAACACACATATACCCACACTCTCCCCCAAACACACACACACCCACTCACTCTCCACCAAACATACACACACACACTCTCAATCTCCTCCAAACACACATATACCCACACTCTCCCCCAAATATACACACACTCTCACTCTCCCCCAACACACACACACTCACTCACTCTGTCTCAAGCACACACACTCACTCACTCTCCCCCAAACATATACACACACACTCTCACTCTCAACCAAACATACACACACACACACCCTCACTCTCCCCAAAACACACACACACACACACACACGCACACTATTACTCTCAACCAAACACACACAAACACTCTCACTCTGTTCCAAACAAACACACACATTCTCTCTCTCACTCTCCCCCAAACACACACACACAAACTCTCGCTCTCTCCCAAACACACATGCACACACGCACACCCTCATTCTCCCCCAAACACACGCACTCACACAGACACACACACACACAATCTCACTCTCTCCCAAACACACAACACAATCACTCTCTTCCAAACACACACACACACACACACTCACACACACACACAGTCATTCTCCCCCAAATGCACACACTCACGCTATACCAAACACACACACACAGAATTACACTCACCCCCTAATACACACACAATCCCCCAAGCACAAACACACTCACTCACTTTCCCCCAAACACACACACACTCATTCACTCTCCCCCATATGTGCACACACACACTCTCACTCTCTCCCAAACACACACACACACACTCTCACTCTCTCCAAACACACACTCGTTCAATCTTCTCCAAACATGCACACACACACTCTCACTCTACCCCAAACACTAACACACACACACCACTTTCCCTCTCCCAAACACACAAACACACTTTCACTCACTCCCAAACATGCACACACACACTCTCCACCAAACACACACACACACTCTTACTCTCCCTCAAACTCACAAACACACAGTCTCACCCTCCCCCAAACACACACACACTCTCAATCTCCCCCAAATTCACACATGCACTCACTCATCCTCCCCCAAACACGCACAGACACACAACATCTCACTCTCCCCAAAACACACACACACTCTAACACTCCCCCAAACACACACACACACTCACTCTCCCTCAAACACACACACAAACTCACTCTCCACCAAACATACACACACACTCTCACTCTCTCCCAAACACACACACCCACACTCTTACTCTCTCCCAAACATACACATACAGACACACTCACTCTCCCCCAAACACAGACACACTCTCAATCTCTCCCAAACACACAAACATGCTCTCACTCTCCTCCAAACACACACACACACTCACAGACACTCTATCTCTCCCCCAAACACACACAGTCCTTCTCCCCCAAATGCACTCACTCACTCACTCTACCACAGACAGAAACACACTCACGCCCAAATATACACACACTCTAACACTCCCCCAAACACACACACACACTCACTCTCCCTCAAACACACACACAAACTCACTCTCCACCAAACATACACACAGTCTCACTCTCTCCCAAACACACACACACCCACACACACACTCTCACTATCTCCCAAACACACACACACACACTCACTCTCCCCCAAACAGACACACACTCTCTCACACTCTCCCAAACACACAGACACACACAAACACACTATCGCTCTCTCCCAAATACACACACACTCTCACTCTCCCCAAACACACACACACACACATAAACACACACACACACTCTCCACCAAACACTCACTCTCCCCCAAACACACACACACACACACACACACACTCACTCTCTCCCAAACACACACAAACCCTCACTCACCCCCAAACAGACACACACTCTCTAACTCTCTCCCAAACACACAGACACACACAAACACACTATCGCTCTCTCCCAAATACACACACACTCTCACTCTCCCCCCCGCACACACAGTCCCACTCTCTCCCAAACACACACACACACACTCTCGCTCGCTCCCAAACACACACACAAACATTTCACTCCCGCCCAAATGCATACACTCACTCACGATAGCAGAGACACACACAAACACACGCACACAGACACACACTCACGCCCAAATACATTCACACACCCCTAAACATACACACACACTCTCACTCTCTCCCAAACACACATATACCCACACTCTCCCCCTAACAAACACACACACACTCACTCTCCACAAAACATACACACACTCTCACTCTCCCCCAAACACATATATACCCAAACTCTCCCCCAAACACACAACACAATCACTCTCTTCCAAACACACACACACACACTCACACACACACACTGTCATTCACCCCCAAATGCACACACTCACGCTATACCACACACACACAGACATACACTCACCCCCAAATACACACACACTCCCCCAAACACAAACGCACTCACTCACTTTCCCCCAAACACACACACACTCATTCACTCTCCCCATACGTGCACACACACACTCTCACTCTCTCCCAAACACACACACACACACTCTCACTCTCTCCAAACACACACTCGTTCACTCTTCCCCAAACATGCACACACACACTCTCACTCTACCCCAAACACACACACACACACACGCAGTTTCCCTCTCCCAAACACACAAACACACTTTCACTCACTCCCAAACATGCGCACACTCACTCTCCACCAAACACACACACTCACTCACTCTCCCTCAAAAACACGCACAAACTCACTCTCCACCAAACATACACACACACACTCTCACTCTCTCCCAAACACACATATATCCACACTCTCCCCCAAATACACACACACTCACTCACTCTCCACCAAACATACACACACACACTCTCAATCTCCCCCAAACACATATATACCCAAACTCTCCCCAAACACACACACACTGACTCACTCTCTCCCAACCACATACAGTCACTCTTCGCCAAACATACACACACACACACACACACACACACACTATCCCCCAATCATACACACACTCTCACTCTCCCCCAAACACACACACACACACTCACTCACTCACTCTTCCTCAAACACATACACACACTCACACACTCAATCTCCCCCAAACATATACACACACACTCTCAAACTTCTCCAAACACACACACCCACACTCTTACTCTCTCCCAAACATACACATACAGACACACTCACTCTCCCCCAAACACAGACACACTCTCAATCTCTCCCAAACACACAAACATGCTCTCACTCTCCTCCACACACACACACACACTCACAGACACTCTATCTCTCCCCCAAACACACAACAGTCATTCTCCCCCAAATGCACACACTCACTCACTCTACCACACACAGACACACACTCATGCCCAAATACACACACACTAACTCACTCTCTCTCAAGCACACAAACTCACTCAGTCTCCCCCAAAAAGTTACACTCATTCACTCTCCCCCAAACTTACACATACACTCTCACTCACTCTCCCCCAACACACACACACACTCTCTCACTCTCTCTCAAACACACACTCATTCACTCTTCCCCAAACATGCACACACACACTCTCACTCTGCCCCAAACACACATATACTCACACTCTCCCCCAAACACGCACAAACTCACTCACTCTCTCTCAAGCACACACACTCACTCACTCTCCCCCAAACATCTCCACACACACTCTCACTCTCAACCAAACATACACACACACACACACACCCTCTCTCTTCCCAAAACACACACACACACACACACGCACACTATTACTCTCATCCAAACACACACACACACTCTCACTCTCGCTCCAAACACACACACACATTATCTCTCTCACTCTCCCCCAAACACACACACAAACTCTCACTATCTCCTAAACACACATGCACACATGCATGCCCTCATTCTCCCCCAAACACATGCACGCACACAGACACACACACAAACAATCTCACTCTCTCCCAAACACACAACACAATCAATCGCTTCCAACCACACACACACACACACTCACACACACACACACAGTCATTCTCCCCCAAATGCACATACTCACGCTGTACCACACAAACAGACATACACTCACCCCCAAATACACACACACTCCCCCAAACACAAACGCACTCACTCACTTTCCCCCAAACAAACACACACTCATTCACTCTCCCCCATACGTGCACACACACACTCTCACTCTCTCCCAAACACACACACACACACGCTCACTCTCTCCAAACACACACTCGTTCACTTTTCCCCTAACATGCACACACACAATCACTCTACCCCAAACACTCACACACACACACTTTTCCTCTCCCAAACACACAAACACACTTTCACTCACTCCCAAACATGCACATACTCACTCTCCACCAAACACACACACTCACTCACTCTCCCTCAAACACATGCGCAATCTCACTCTCCACCAAACATACACACACTCTCACTCTCCCCCAAACACGCATACACTCACACAATGTCTCTCAAACACACACACTCACTCACTCTCCCCCAAACATATACACACACACTCTCCCTCTCAACCAAACATACACACACACACCCTCACTCTCCCCAAAACACACACACACACACAAACACACACACTATTACTCTCATCCAAACACACACACACACTCTCACTCTGCTCCAAACACACACACATTCTGTCTCTCACTCTCCCCCAAACACACACACAAACTCTCACTCTCTCCCAAATGCACACTTGTTAACTCTCCCCCAAACATGCTCACACACACTCTCACTCTCCCCCAAACACTCACACACACACACACACTTTTCCTCTCCCAAACACACAAACACACTTTCACTCATTCCCAAACATGCACACACTCACTCTCCACCAAACACACACACACACTCTTACTCTCCCTCAAACTCACAAACACACACTCTCACCCTCCCCTAAACACACACACACTCTCAATCTCCCCCAAATTCACACACGCACACACTCATCCTCCCCCAAACACGCACACACACACGCACTCTCACTCTCCCCCAAACACACACACAAACATACACACACACTCACAATCTCCAACAAACACTCACTCTCCCCCAAACACACACACACACAAACACTCGCTCACTCTCTCCCAAACACACACACTCTCACTCTCTCCAAAACACACACACACAATCACTCTCACTCTACCCCAAACACACACAGTCATTCTCCCCCAAATGCACACACTCACTCACTGTACCACATACGCACACGGACCCACACTCACGCCCAAATACACACACACTCGCTCACTCTCCCTCAAACACACACACACATTCACTCTCCCCAAAGCTTACACATACACTCTCACTCACTCTCCCCTCACGCACACACACTCACTCATTCTCTCTCAAACACACACACTCTCACTCTCCCCCAAACATATACACACACACTCTCACTCTCCCCCAAACACACACACTCTTATTCTGCTCCAAACACACACACACACTCTCTCTCTCACTCTCCCCCAAACACACACACACCCTCTCACTCTCCTACAAACACACACACACACAAACACACACACACACTCTCTCACTCTCAACCAAACACACACACACTCTCACTCTGCCCCAAACACGCAAACACACCCTCTCACTCTCCCCCAAACACACACACACACACACACTCTCACTCTCAACCAAACATACACACACATGCCCTCACTCTCCCCAAAACACACACACACACACACGCACACTATTACACTCATCCAAACACACACAAACAGACACACACTCTCAATCTCACCCAAGATCATGCACACACACACACACACACACACTCACACTGTCTCCCAAACACACAACACAATCACTCTCTCCCAAACACACACACACACACTCACACACACACACAGTCATTCTCCGCCAAATGCAAACACTCACTCACTATACCACACACACACACAGATATACACTCACCCCCAAATACACACACACACCCCCAAAAACAAACACACACACTCACTTTCCCCCAAACACACACACACTCATTCACTCTCCCCAAACGTGCACACACACAATCTCACTCTCTCCCAAACACATACACACACAATCTCACTCTCTCCCAAACACACGCTCGTTCACTCTTCCCCAAACATGCACACACACACTCTCACTCTCCCCCAAACACTCACACACACGCACACACACACACTTGCCCCCTCCCAAACACACACACACACTTTCACTCACTTCCAAACACACACACACTCACTCTCCACCAAACACACGCACAAACTCTTACTCTCCCTCAAACTCACAAACACACACTCTCAACCTCCCCCAAACACACACACACTCTCAATCTCCCCCAAATTCACACACGCTCTCACTCATCCTCTTCCAAACACGGGCACACACACACAATCTCACTCTCCCCCAAACACAAACACACACACACATACACACACACACACACTCTCCACCAAACACTCACTCTCCCCCAAACACACACACACACACTCTCTCTCACTCCCTCCTAAACACACACACAAACACACACATACATACACAGAGACACAAAAAGTCAATCTCCCCCAGACAGACAGATACTCTCTACCTCTCTCCCAAACACACAAACACACACAAACACACTCTCGCTTTCTCCCAAACACACACACAATCTCACTCTCCCCCCCCATACGCCCACACTCCCACTCTCTCCCAAACACACACAGAAACACTTACTGCCTCCCAAACACACACACACACACACACATTTCATTCCCCCCCAAATGCACACACTCACTCTCTATACCACAGACATGCACACACACACACACACACACACACACAGTTGCACACTCACCCCAAATACATTCAATCTCCCCTAAACATACACACACACTCACACTCTCCCCCAAACACACACACACTCTCACTCTCCCCCAAACACACACACACTCTCACTCTCCCCCAAACACACACACTCACTCACTCTCCCTCAAGCACACACACACAGACTCTCACTCTCCCCCAAACACACACACAAACTCAATGTCCTCCAAACACACACACGCACACACACACACAAACATTCTCTCTCACTCTCACCCAAACACACACACACACTCTCACTCTCACTCTCCCCCAAACACACACACACACACCCTCTCACTCTCCTGCAAACGCACACACAAACACTCTCACTCTCAACCAAACATACACACACACACGCCCTCACTCTCTCCAAAACACAGACAAACACACACGCACACTATTACTCTCATCCAAACACACACACACACAGACACACAAACACTCACTCTCTCCCAAACACACACAAACACCCTCTCACTCTCCCACAAACACACACACACACACTCTCACTCTCAACCAAACATACACATGCACACACACACTCTCCCCAAACACACACACACACACTTTCCTCTCCCAAACACACACACAAACTTTCACTCACTGCCAAACACACACTCACTCTCCACCAAACACATGCACAAACTCTTACTCTCCCTCAAACTCACAAACACACACTCTCACCCTCCCCCAAACACACACACACTCTCAATCTCCCCCAAATTCACACACGTACACATTCGTCCTCCCCCAAACATGCACACACACACACTCACTCTCCCCCAAACACACACACACATACGCACACACACACTCTCCACCAAACACTCACTCTCCCCCAAACACAAACACACACACACACAAACACACTCTCTCACTCTCTCCCAAACACACACACTCTCACTCTCTCCCAAACACACACACACAATCACTCTCACTCTCCCCCAAACACACACAGTCATTCTCCCCCAAATAAACACACTCACTCACTCTACCACACACACACGCAGACCAACACTCACGCCCAAATGCACACACACTCACTCATTCTCCCTCAAACACACACACACATTCACTCTCCCCAAAGCTTACACATACACTCTCACTCACTCTTCCCCAACACGCACACACACTCACTCATTCTCTTACAAACACACACACACTCACTCTCCCCCAAACATATACGCAGACACTCTCACTCTCCCCCAGACAGACACACACACTCTCACTCTCCCCCAAACACACACACCCTTATTCTGCTCCAAACACACTCACACTCTCTCTCTTACTCCTCCCCAAACACATACACACCCTCTCACTCTCCCACAAACACACGCACACTAACACGAACACACACACACACTCTCTCACTCTCAACGAAACACACACACACTCTCACTCTCCCCCAAACACACACACACTCTCACTCTGCACCAAGCACACAAACACACCCTCTCACTCTCCCCCAAACACACACACACACACACACACTCTCACTCTCAACCAAACATACACACACACACGCCCTCACTCTCCCCAAAACACACACACACAAATACACACACACGCACACTATTACTCTCATCCTAACACACACACACACACACACACAAACACTCAATCTCTCACAAACATGCGCACACACCCTCTCACTCTCCCCCAAACACACACACACTCTCACTCTCAACCAAACATACACACACACACACGCCCTCACTCTCCCCAAAACACACACACAAACACACACACACACACATGCACACTATTACTCTCATCCAAACACACACACACACACACAGACACACAAACTCTCACTCTCTCCCAAACACACACACACACCCACGCCCTCACTCTCCCCAAACACATGCACACGCACACATACAAACACAGACACACAAACACTCACTCTCTCCAAAACACACACAAGCATCCTCTCACTCTCCCACAAACACACACACACACACTCTCACTCTCAACCAAACATACACACACACACGCCCTCACTCTCCCCAAACACACACACACACACACGCACACTATTACTCTCATCCAAACACACACACACAGACACACAAACTCTCACTCTCCCCAAACACACACACACACACATACACGCACACTATTACTCTCATCCAAACACACACACACACAGACACACAAACTCTCACTCTCTCCCAAACACACACACACACACACAAGCCCTCACTCTCCCCCAAACACATGCACACACACACACTCTGACTCTCTCCCAAACACACAACACAATCGCTGTCTCCCATATACACACACACACAGTCAAGCACACACACACAGTCATTCTCCCACACATGCACACTCACTCACTATACCACACACACACACACCGACATACACTTACCCCCAAATACACACACTCACTCACTCTCTCTCAAGCACACAAATTCACTCACACTCCCCCAAACACAAACACTCACTCACATTCCACCAAACACACACACACTCATTCACTCTCCCCCAAACGTGCACACACACACTCTCACTCTCTCCCAAACACAGACACACACTCTCACTCTCTCCCAAATACACACTTGTTCACTCTCGCCCAAACATGCACACACACACTCTCACTATCCCCCAAACACTCACAGACACACACACACACACTTTCCTCTCCCAAACACACACACAATCTTTCTCTCACTCCCAAACACACACACACTCACTCTCCACCAAACACATGCACACACTTTTACTCTCCCTCAAACTCAGAAACACACACTCTCACCCTCCCCCAAACACACACATGCTCTCAATCTCCCCCAAATTCACACACGCACACACTCATCCTCTCCCAAACACGCACACACACACTCTCACTCTCCCCCAAACACACACACACACACACACTCTCCACCAAACACTCACTCTCCCCCAAACATACACACACACACACACACACTCTCACTCTGTCCCAAACACACACACTCTCACTCTCCCACAAACACACACACTCACTCACTCTCCCTCAAACACACACACAAACGCACACATACACACGCACACTATTACTCTCATCCAAGCACACACACACACACACACAAAATCTTACTCACTCCCAAACACACACACACACACCCACGCAGTCACTCTCCCCAAACACACGCACACACACACACACACATACAGACACACAAACACTCACTCTCTCCCAAACACACACACAAACATCCTCTCACTCTCCCACAAACACACACACACACTCTCACTCTCAACCAATCAACACACACACATGCCCTCACTCTCCCCAAACACACACACACACACACACGCACACTATTACTCTCATCCAAACACACACACACACACACACACACAGACACACAAACTCTCACTCTCTCCCAAACACACACACACACACACGCAAGCCCTCACTCACCCCAAACACATGCACACACACACAGACAGAAACTCTCACTCTCTCCCAAACACACAACACAATCACTCTCTCCCAAACACACACACACACACAAACACTCCAGCATACACGCACTGTCATTCTGCCCCAAATGCATACACTCACTCACTATACCACAGACACACACACACACACACACACACACACACACACACAGACACACACTCACCCCCAAATACATTCACTCTCCCCCAAACATACACACACACTCACACTCGCCCCCAAACACACACACACTCTCATTTTCCCCCAAACACACACAAAAACTCACTCTCCCCCAAACATATACAAACACACACTCTCACTCTCCCACAAACACACACACTCACTCACTCTCCCTCAAACACACACACAAACGCAGACATACACACGCACACTATTACTCTCATCCAAGCACACACACACACAGACACACAAAATCTCACTCTCTCCCAAACGCACACAAACACACCCACGCACTCACTCTCCCCAAACACACGCACACACACACACACATACAGACACACAAACACTCACTCTCTCCTAAACACACACAAACATCCTCTCACTCTCCCACAAACACACACACACACACTCTCACTCTCAACCAATCAACACACACACACGCCCTCACTCTCCCCAAACACACACACACACACACACGCACACTATTACTCTCATCCAAACACACACACACACACACAGACACACAAACTCTCATTCTCTCCCAAACACACACACACACACACGCAAGCCCTCACTCACCCCAAACACATGCACACAAACACACAGACATTCTCACTCTCTCCCAAACACACAACACAATCACTCTCTCCCAAATACACACACACACAAACACTCAAGCATACACACACAGTCATTCTCCCCCAAATGCACACATTCACTCACTATACCACACACACACACACACAGACATACACTTACCCCCAAATACATACACTCACTCACTCTCTCTCAAGCACACAAACTCACTCACACTCCCCCAAACACAAACACACTCACTCACATTCCCCCAAACACATACACACTCATTCACTCTCCCCCAAACGTGCACACACACACTCTCACTCTCTCCCAAACACAGACACACACTCTCACTCTCTCCCAAATACACACTCGTTCACTCTCCCCCAAATGTTCACACACACTCTCTCACTCTCCCCCAAACACTCACACACACACACACACACACTTTCCCTCTCCCAAACACACACACAAACTTATACTCACTCCCAAACTCACACACATTCACTCTCCACCAAACACATGCACACAATTTTACTCTCCCGCAAACTCACAAACACACACTCTCACCCTCCCCCAAACACACACACACTCTCAATCTCCCCCAAATTCACACACACACTCACTCATCCTCCCCCAAACACGCACACACACACTCACTCTCCCCCAAACACACACACACACATACACACAAACACACTCTCCACCAAACACCCACTCTCCCCCAAACACACACACACACACACACACTCTCTCACTCTGTCCCAAACACACACACTCTCACTCTCTCCCAAAGACACACACACACAATCGCTCTCACTCTCCCCCAAACACACACAGTCATTCTCCCCCAAATGCACAAACTCACTCACTATACCACAGACACACACACACACAGACACACACTCACCCCCAAATACATTCAATCTCCCCTAAACATACACACACACTCACACTCGCCCCCAAACACACACACACTCTCACTTTCACACAAACTCACTCTCCCCCAAACATATACAAACACACACTCTCACTCTACCACAAACACACACACTCACTCACTCTCCGTCAAACACATGCACAAACTCACTCTCCAACAAACATACACACACACACTCTCACTCTGCCCCAAACACACATATACCCACAATCTCCCCCAAACATACACACACTCTCAATCTCCCCCAAACACGCACACACTCACTCACTCTCTCTCAAACACACACACTCACTCACTCTCCCCCAAACATATACACACACACTCTCACTCTCATCCAAACACACACACACACTCTCACTCTGCTCCAAACACACACACACATTGTCTCTCTCACTCTCCCCCAAACACACACACAAACTCTTACTCTCTCCCAAACACACATGCACACACGCACGCCCTCATTCTCCCCCAAACACATGCACGCACACACACACACATTCTCACTGTCTCCCAAACACACAACACAATCATTCTCTTCCAAACACACACACACACACACACACTCACACACACACAAAGTCATTCTCCCCCAAATGCACACACTCACGCTATACCACACGCACATACACAGACATACACTCACCCCCAAATACACACACACTCCCCCAAACACAAACGCACTCACTGACTTTCCCCCAAACACACACACGCTCATTCACTCTCCCCATACATGCACACACACTCTCACTCTCTCCCAAACACACACACACACACTCTCACTCTCTCCAAACACACACTCGTTCAGTCTTCCCCAAACATGCACACACACACTCTCACTCTCCCCCAAACACTCACACACACACACACACACACACTTTCCCTCTCCCAAACACACAAACACACTTTCACTCACTCCCAAACATGCACACACTCACTCTCCACCAAACATACACACACACTCTTACTCTCCCTGAAACTCACAAACACACACTCTCACCCTCCCCCAAACACACACACACTCTCAATCTCCCCCAAGTTCACACATGCACTCACTCATCCTCCCCCAAACACGCACACACACACACCATCTCACTCTCCCCCAAACACACACACACTCTCACTCTCTCCCAAACACACACTCGTTCACTCTTTCCCAAACATGCACACACACACTCTCACTCTCCCCCAAACACTCACACACACACACACACACACTTTCCCTCTCCCAAACACACACATTCACTCTCCCCCAGACATACAGACACACACACTCTCACTCTCCCCCAATCATACACACACACTCACTCTCCCCCAAACACACACACATTGACACACTCACTCTCCCCCAAACATATACACACACACTCTCACTCTCCCCCAAACACACACACCCACACTCTTACTCTCTCCCAAACATACACATACACACAATCTCAATCTCTCCCAAACACACACACATACTCTCACTCTCCTCCAAACACACACACACTCTCAGACACACTCTCTCTCTCCCAAACACACACAGTCATTCTCCCCCAAATGCACACACTCACTCACTCTACCACACACAGACACACACACACACACACAGACACAGATTCACGCCCAAATGCACACACATTCACTCACTCTCTCTCAAACACACAAACTCTCTCACTCTCCCCCAAACAATCACACTCATTCACTCTCCCCCAACCTTACACATACACTCTCACTCACTCTCCCCCAACACACACACACACTCACTCACTCTCTCTAAAACATGCACACTCACTCACGCTCCCCCAAACATATACACACACTCTCACTCTCCCCCAAACACACACACACAGACTCGCACACTCCCCCAAACACAGACACACATTCTCACTCTCCTTCAAACACACACACACACACACACGCACACACACAGACACTCTCTCTCTCACTCTCCCCCAAACACACAGACACACTCTCACTATCCCCCAAACACACACACACACTGTCACTCTGCTCCAAACACACACACACACTCTCTCTCTCACTCTCCCCCAAACACACACACACCCTCTCACTCTCCCCCAAACACACACACACACACTCTCAATCTCAACCAAACATACACACACACACACCCTCACTCTCCCCAATACACACAGAGACACACACACACACGAGCACAATTACTCTCATCCAATCACACACACACACAGACACACAAACACTCATTCTCTCCCAAACAAAAACACACAACCTCTCACTCTCCCCAAGCACACACACACACACACACTCACTCTCAACCAAACATACACACACACACGCCCTCATTCTCCCCCAAACACACGCACGCACACACACATACACACACACAGAATCTCGCTCTCTCCCAAACACACAACACAATCACTCTCTTCCAAACACACACACACACACACACATACACACACACACAGTCATTCTCCGCCAAATGCACACACTCACTCGCTATACCACACACACACAGAGACATACACTCACCCCCAAATACACACACACTCCCCGAAACACAAACGCAATCACTCACTTTCCCCCAAACACACACACACTCATTCACTCTCCCCCAAATGTGCACACACACACTCTCACTCTCTCCCAGACACACACACACACTCTCACTCTCTCCCAAACACACACTCATTCACTCTCCCTCAAACATGCACATACACACACTCTCACTCTCCCCCAAACACACACTCATTCACTCTTCCCCAAACATGCACACACACACTCTCACTCTCCCCCAAACACTCACACACACACACACACTTTCCCTCTCCCAAACACACACACACACTTTCACTCACTCCCAAACACACACACACTCACTCTCCACCAAACACATGCACACACTCTCAATCTCCCCCAAATTCACACACGCACGCACTCATCCTCCCCCAAACACGCACACACACACAAACTCTCACTATCCCCCAAACACACACACACACATACACACACACACGCTCTCCACCAAACAGTCACTCTCCCCAAGCACACACACACACTCACACTCCCCCAAACATATACTAACACACACTCTCACTCTCCCCAAACACGCACACACAGACACTCTCACTCTTTCCCAAACACGCACACTCACTCACTCTCCCTCAAACACAAACTCAAACTCACTCTCCACCAAACATACACACACACACTCTCACTCTCCCCCAATCATACATATACCCACACTCTCCCCCAAGCCCACACACACTCACTCACTCTCTCCCAAACACACGCAGTCACTCTCCCCCAAACATACAAACACACACACTCTCCCTCTCCCCTAATCATACACGCACACTCACTCTCCCCCAAACACACACACTCACTCAGTCTCCCTCAAACACATACACACACACAGACACTCACTCTACCCAAACATATACACACACACTCTCACTCTCCCCCAAACACACACACCCACATTCTTATTCTGTCCCAAACATACACATACACACACTCTCACTCTCCCGCAAACACACACACATACTCTCAATCTCTCCCAAGCACACAAACATGCTCTCACTCTCCTCCAAACACACACACGCAATCACAGACACTCTCTCTCTCTCCCCCAAACACACACAGTCATTCTCCCCCAAATGCACACACTCACTCACTCTACCACACACAGACACACACACACACACACACATTCACGCCCAAATAGACACACATTCACTCACTCTCTCTAAAACACACAAACTCTCTCACTCTCCCCCAAACAATCACACTCATTCACTATCCCCCTAAAATACACATACACTCTCGCTCACTCTCCCCCAACACACACCCACACACATTCACTGTCTCTAAAACACACACACACTCACTCACTCTCCCCCAAACATATACACACACTCTCACTCTCCACCAAACACACACACACACACGCCCTCACTCTCTCCAAAACACACACAGACACATACACACACAGACACACAAACACTCATTCTCTCCCAAACACACACACACACTCTCACTCTCAACCAAAGATACACACACACACGCCCTCACTCTTCCCAAAACACACACGCACACACACACATATGCACACTATTACTCTCATCCAAACACACACACACACACACAAACACACTCTCCCCCAAATACATTCACTTTCCCCTTAACATACACTGTCAGTCTCCCCTAAACATACACACTCTCACTCTCCCCCAAACACACACACACACTCACTCTCCCCCAAACATACACACACACACATTCTCACTCTCCCCCAATCATGCACACACACTCACTCTCCCCCAAACACACACACACTCTCTCGCTCACTCTCCCTCAAACACATGCACACACACAGACACTCACTCTCCCCCAAACATATACACACACAATCTCACTCTCCCCCAAACACACACACCCACACTCTGCTCTCTCCCAAACATACACATATACACACTCTCACTCTCTCCCAAACACACATATACCCACACCCTCCCCCAAACATACGCACACTGACTCACTCTCTCCCAAACACACACAGTCTCTCTCCCCCAAACATACACACACACACACACTCTCACCCTCCCCCAATCATACACACACACTCACTCTCCCCCAAATACACACACACACACTCACTCACTCTCCCTCAAACACATACACACACACAACCACTCTCCCCCAAACATATACACACGCTCTCTCAGTCTCCCCCAAACACACACACCCACACTCTTAGTCTCTCCCAAATATGCACATACACACACTCTCACTCTCCCCCAAGCACACACACATATTCTCAATCTCTCCCAAACCCAAACACATGCTCTTACTCTCCTCCAAACACACACACACACTCACACACACACACACAAACTCTCTCTCTCTCCCCCAAACACACACAGTCATTCTCCCCCAAATGCACACACTCACTCACTCTACCACACACAGACACACACACAGACACACACAGACAGACACACACTCACACCCAAATACACACACACTCACTCACTCTCTCTCAAGCACACAAACTCACTCACTCTCCCCCAAACAATCACACTCATTCACTCTCCCCCAAACTTACACATACACTCTCACTCACTCTCCCCCAACACACACAAACACTCACTCATTATGTCTCAAACACACACACTCCCTCAAAAATATACACACACACACTCTCACTTTCCACCAAACACACACAAACAGATTCTTACTCTCCCCCAAACACACACACACAGACTCTCACTCTCTCCCAAATACACACACACACACTCTCACTCTCTCCCAAACATGCACACACACATTGTCACTTTCCCCCAAACACACGCACACACTCTTACTCTCCCTCAAACTCACAAACACACATTCTCATCCTCCCCCAAACACACACACACTCTCAATCTCCCTCAAATTCACACACGCACTCACTCATCCTCCCCCAAACACGCACACACACACTCTCACTCTCCCCCAAACACACACACACACATACACACACACACGCTCTCCACCAAACAGTCACTTTCCCCCAAACACACACACACACACACTCTCACACTCTCCCAAACACACACACACACACTCACTCTCCCCCAAACAGACACACACTCTCTCACTCTCTCCCAAACACACAAACACACACAAACACACTCTCGCTCCCTCCCAAAACACACACACACATTTCATTCCCCCCGAAATGCACACACTCACTCACTATACCACAGAGACACACACACAAACACACACACATACACACACACTCACCCCCAAATACATTCACTCTCCCCTAAACATACACACACTCTCTTACTCTCCCCCAAACACACACACACTCTCACTCTCCCCCAAGCACACACACACACTCACACTCCCCCAAACATATACTAACACACACTCTCACTCTCCCCAAACACGCACACACAGACACTCTCAATCTTTCCCAAACACGCACACTCACTCACTCTCCCTCAAACACAAACTCAAACTCACTCTCCACCAAACATACACACACACACTCTCACTCTCCCCCAATCACACATATACCCACACTCTCCCCCAAGCCCACACACACTCACTCACTCTCTCCCAAGCACACGCAGTCACTCTCCCCCAAACATACAAACACACACACTCTCCCTCTCCCCTAATCATACACGCACACTCACTCTCCCCCAAGCACACACACACTCTCACTCTCCCCCAAGCACACACACACACTCACACTCCCCCAAACATATACTAACACACAATCTCACTCTCCCCAAACACGCACACACAGACACTCTCACTCTTTCCCAAACACGCACACTCACTCACTCTCCCTCAAACACAAACTCAAACTCACTCTCCACCAAACATACACACACACACTCTCACTCTCCCCCAATCACACATATACCCACACTCTCCCCCAAGCCCACACACACTCACTCACTCTCTCCCAAGCACACGCAGTCACTCTCCCCCAAACATACAAACACACACACTCTCCCTCTCCCCTAATCATACACGCACACTCACTCTCGCCCAAACACACACACACTCACTCACTCAGTCTCCCTCAAACACATACACACACACAGACACTCACTCTACCCAAACATATACACACACACTCTCACTCTCCCCCAAACACACACACCCACATTCTTATTCTGTCCCAAACATACACATACACACACTCTCACTCTCCCGCAAACACACACACATACTCTCAATCTCTCCCAAACACACAGACATGCTCTCACTCTCCTCCAAACACACACACACAATCACAGACACTCTCTCTCTCCCCCAAACACACACAGTCATTCTCCCCCAAATGCACACACTCACTCACTCTACCACACACAGACACACACACACACACAGACACACATTCACGCCCAAATAGACACACATTCACTCACTCTCTCTAAAACACACAAACTCTCTCACTCTCCCCCAAACAATCACACTCATTCACTATCCACCTAAAATACACATACACTCTCGCTCACTCTCCCCCAACACACACCCACACACATTCACTGTCTCTAAAACACACACACACTCACTCACTCTCCCCCAAACATATACACACACTCTCACTCTGCACCAAACACACACACACCCACACGCCCTCACTCTCCCCAAAACACACACAGACACACACACACGCACACTATTACTCTCATCCAATCACACATACACACACAGACACACAAACACTCATTCTCTCCCAAACACACACACACACACTCTCACTCTCACCAAAGATACACACACACGCCCTCACTCTCCCCAAAACACACACGCAAACACACACATATGCACACTATTAAACACACACACACACACACACACACACTCTCCCCCAAATACATTCACTTTCCCCTTAACATACACTCTCAGTCTCCCCTAAACATACACACTCTCACTCTCCCCCAAACACACACACACACTCACTCTCCCACAAACATATACAAACACACACTCTCACTCTCCCCCAAACACACACACACAGACACCCTCACTCTCTCCCAAACACACACACTCACTCACTCTCCCTCAAACACATACACAAACTCACTCTCCACCAAACATACACATACACACTCTCACTCTCTCCCAAACACACACAGACACTCTCCCCAAAACATACACACACACACACTCTCACACTCCCCCAATCATACACACACACTCACTCTCCCCCAAACACACACACACACACTCACTCACTCACTTTCCCTCAAACACATACACTCACACACACAATTACTCTCCCCCAAATATATACACACACACTCTCACTTTCCCCCAAACACACACACCAACACTCTTACTCTCTCCCAAACATACACTTACACAGATTCTCACTCTCCCCCAAACACACACACATACTCTCAATCTCTCCCAAAGCCAAACACATGCTCTTACTCTCCCCCAAACACAAACACACTCACACACACACTATCTCTCTCCCCCAAACACACACGGTCATTCTCCCCCAAATGCACACTCTCACTCACTCTACCACACACAGACACACACACACAAACACAGAAACACACTCTCGCCCAAATACACACACACTCACTCACTCTCTCTCAAGCACACAAACTCACTCATTCTCTCCCAATACACACACCCTCATTCATTCTGTCTCAAACACACACACTCACTCACTCTGCCCCAAACATACATACACACAATCTCACTCTCCACCAAACACACACAAACAGACTCTCACTCTCCCCCAGACACACACACACACAGACTCTCACTCTCTCCCAAACACACACACACACACTCTCACTCTCTCCCAAACATGCACACACACACTGTCACTTTCCCCCAAACACACGCACACACTCTTACTCTCCCTCAAAGTCACAAACACACACTCTCACCCACCCCCAAACACACACGCACACTCAAACTATCCCAAATTCACACACGCACCCACTCATCCTCCCCCAAACACGCACACACACACACTCTCACTCTCCCCCAAACACACACACACATACACACACACACGCTCTCCCCCAACAGTCACTCTCCCCCAAACACACACACACACACTCTCACGCTCTACCAAACACACAAACACACACAAACACACTCTCGCTCTCTCCCAAACACAGACACGCTCTCACTCTCCCCCCGCCACACACACTCACAATCTCTCCCAAACACACACACACACTCTCACTCCCTCCCAAACACACACACACAGACACACATTTCATTCCCCCCGAAATGCACACACTCACTCAATATACCACAGACACACACACACACACACACACACACAGACATACACTCACCCCCAAAACACATTCACTCTCCCCTAATCATACACACACACTCTCACTCTCCCCCAAACACATACACACTCTCACTCTCCCTCAAACACACACACACACTCACTCTCCCCCAAACATATACAAACACACACTCTCACTCTCCCCCAAACACACACAAACAGACACTCTCACTCTCTCCCAAACACACACATTCACTCGCTCTCCCTCAAAAACACACACAAACTCACTCTCCACCAAACATAAACACACACACTCTCACTCTCCCCCAAACACACATATACTCACACACTCCCCCAAACACACACACACTCACTCACTCTCTCCCAAACACACACAGTCACTCTCCCCCAAACATACACAGACACACTCTCACTCTCCCCAATCATACACACACACTCACTCTCCCCCAAACACACACACACTCACTCGCTCACTCTCCCACAAACACATACACACACACAGACACTCACTCTCCCCCAAACATATACACAAACACTCTCACACTCCCCCAAACACAAACACCCACACTCTACTCTCTCCCAAACGTACACATACACACACTCTCACTCTCTCCCAAACACACATATACCCACACCCTCCCCCAAACACACAGACACTCACTCTCTCCCAAACACACACAGTCACTCTCCCCCAAACATACACAAACACACATCTCACACTCCCCCAATCATACACACACACTCACTCTCTCCCAAATACACACACACACACTCACTCACAACTCTCCCTCAAACACATACACACATACACACAATCTTCTCCCCCAAACATATACAAACACTCTCTCACTCTCCCCCAAACAAACACACCCACACTCTTACTGTCTCTCAAACATACACATACACAGACTCTCACACTCCCCCAAACACACACAAATACTCTCAATCTCTCCCAAACCCAAACACATGCTCTTACCCTCCTCCAAACACACACACACTCACACACACACTCTCTCTCTCCCCCAAACACACACAGTCATTCTCCCCCAAATGCACACACTCACTCACTCTACCACACACCGACACACACACACACACACAGACACACTCACGCCCAAATACACACACACTCACTCACTCTCTCTCAAGCACACAAACTCACTCACTCTCCTCCAAACAATCACACTCATTCACTCTCCCCAACCTTAAACATACACTCTCACTCACTCTCCCCCAACACACACAACACTCACTCATTCTGTCTCAAACACACACATTCACTCACTCTCCCCCAAACACACACAAACAGACTCTCACTCTCCCCCAAACACACACACACAGACTCTCACTCTCTCCCAAACACTCACACACATATTGTCACTTTCTCCCAAACACAGGCACACACTCTTACTCTCCCTCAAACTCACAAACACACACTCTCACCCTCCCCCAAACACACACACTCTCAATCTCCCCCAAATTCACACACGCACTCACTCATCCTCCCCCAAACACGCACACACACACACACTCTCACTATCCCCCAAACACACACACACACATACACACACACACGCTCTCCACCAAACAGTCACTCTCCCCCAAACACACACACACAAACACACACACACACACTCTCATGCTCTCCCAAACACACACACAAACACATTCTCACTCTCCCCCAACCAGACGCACAGTCTCTCACTCTCTCCCAAACACACAAACACACGCAAACACACTCTCGCTCTCTCCCAAACACAAACACACTCTCACTCTCCCGCCAAACACACACTCACACTCTCTCCCAAACACACACACACACTCACACTCCCTCCCAAACACACACACACATTTCATTCCCCCCGAAATGCACACACTCACTCACTCACTATACCACAGACACACACACACACACACACACACACACTCACCCCCAAATACATTCACTCTCCCCTAAACATACACACACACTCTCAGTCTCCCCCAACCACACACACACACTCTCACTCTCCCCCAAGCACACACACACACTCACTATCCCCCAAACATATACAAACACACACTCTCACTCTCCCCCAAGCACACACACACAGACACTCTCACTCTCTCCCAAACACACAGACTCACTCACTCTCCCTCAAACACACACTAAAACTCACTCTCCACCAAACATACACACACACACTCTCACTCTCCCCCAAACACATATAGACCCACTCTCCCCCAATTACACACACACTCACTCACTCTCTCCCAAAAACACACAGTCACTCTCCCCTAAACATACACACACACAAACTCTCACTCTCCCCCAATCATACACACACACTCACTCTCCCCCAAACACACACACATTCACTCACTCACTCTGCCTCAAACACATACACACACACAGACACTCACTCTCCCCCAAAAACACATATACTCACAGTCTCCCCCAAACACAGACACACTCACTCACTCTCTCCCAAACACACGCAGTCACTCTCCCCCAAACATACACATACACAAACTCTCACTCTCTCCCAAACACACATATACAAACACCCACCCCCAAACACACACACACTCACTCACTCTCTCCCAAATAAACTCTCTCACACTCCCCCAATCATACACACACACACACACACTCTCACACTCCCCCAATCATACACACACACTCACTCTCCCGCAAATACACTCACACACACTGACTCACTCACTCACCCTCAAACACACACACAATCACTCTCGCCCAAACATATACACACACTCTCTCACTCTCCCCCAAAAACACACACCCACACTCTTACTCTCTCCCAAACATACACATACACACACTCTCACTCACCCCCAAGTACACACACATACTCTCAAAATCTCCCAAACCCAAACACATGCTCTTACTCTCCTCCAAACACACACACACACTCACACACACACTCTCGCTCTCCCCCAAACACACGCAGTCATTCTCCCCCAAATGCACACACTCACTCACTCTACCACACACAGACACACACACACACACACACACAGACACACACTCATGCCCAAATACACACACACTCACTCACTCTCTCTCAAGCACACAAACTCACTCACTCTCCCCCAAACAATCACACTCATTCACTCTCCCCCAAACTTACACATACACACTCACTCACTCTCTCCCAACACACACAAACACTCACTCATTCTATCTCAAGCACACACACTCACTCACTCTCCCCCAAACATATACACTTACACTCAGTCTCCACCAACCACACACAAACAGACTCTCACTCTCCCCCAAACACACACACACAGACTCTCACTCTCTCCCAAACACACACATATACACACACTGCCACTTTCTCCCAAACACACGCACACACTCTTACTCTCCCTCAAACTCACAAACACATACACTCACCCTCCCCCAAACACACACACACTCTCAATCTCCCCCAAATACACAAACACACATACACACACGCTCTCCACCAAACAGTCACTTTCCCCCAAACACACACACACAAACACACACACTCACTCTCCCCCAAACACACACACACTCTCTCACTCTCTCCCAAACACACAAACAAATACAAACACACTCTCGCTCTCTCCCAAACACACACACACTCTCACTCTCACCCCCCCCCACACACAAACTCACACTCTCTCCCAAACACACACACAAACTCTCACTCCCTCCCAAACACACACACACACATTTCATTCCCCCCAAAATGCACACACTCACTCACTATACCACAGACACACACACACACACACACGCACCACCAAATACATTCACTCTCCCCTAAACATACACACACACTCTCACTCTCCCCCAACCACACACACACTCTCACTCTCCCCCAAACACACACACACTCACTCTCCCCCAAACAGATACAAACACACAATCTCACTCTCCCCCAAACACACACACACACACACACTCTCACTCTCCCCCAAACACACATATACCCACACTCTCCCCCAAGCACACACACACTCACTCTCTCCCAAACACACACAGTCACTCTCCCCCAAACGTACACACACACACACTCTCACTCTCCCCCAATCATACACACACACTCACTCCCCCCCAAACTCACACACACTCACTAACTCACTCTCCCACAAACACATACACACACACAGACACTCACTCTCCCCCAAACATACACAAACACACACTCTCACTCTCCCCCAATCATACACACACACACACTCTCCCCCAAAAACACACACACTCACTCAATCTCCCTCAAACACACACACACACACACAGACACTCACTCACCCCCAAACATATACGCACACACTCTCACTTTCCCCCAAACACACACACATACTCTCTATCTCTCCCAAACACACACACATGCTCTCACTCTCCTCCAAACACACACACACACACACACTCTCTCTCTCCCCCAAACACACACATTCTCCCCCAAATGTACACACTCTCTCACGCTACCACACACAGACACACACACACACACACACAGACACACACTCACGCCCAAATACACAAACTCAATCACTCTCTCTCAAGCACACAGTTCACTCACTCTCCCCCAAACAATCACACTCATTCACTCTCCCCTAAACTTACACATACAGTCTCACTCACTCTCCCCCAACACATGCACACACTCACTCTTCCCCAAACATATACACACACAATCTCTCTCTCCACCAAACACACACAAACAGACTCTCACTCTCCCCCAGATGCAAACACTCAGACTCTCACTCTCTGCCAAATTCACACACACAGTCTCACTGTCTCCCAAACATGCACACACACACTGTCACTTTCCCCCAAACACACGCACACATTCTTACACTCCCTCAAACTCACAAACACGCACTCTCACCCACCCCCAAACACACACACGCTCTCAATCTCCCCCAAATTCACACACGCACTCACTCATCCTCCCCCAAACACGCTCAAAAACACACTCTCACTCTCCCCCAAACACACACACACACATAGACAGACACACGCTCTCCACCAAACAGTCACTCTCCCCCAAAAACACACACACACACACACTCTCACGCTCTCCCAAACACACACACACACACACACACACTCACTCTCCCCCAAACAGACACACACTCTCTCACTCTTTCCCAAATACACAAACACACAAACAGACTCTCGCTATCTCCCAATCACACATACACTCTCACTCTCCCGCCAAACACACACACTCACACTCTCTCCCAAACACACACACACACTCTCACTCCCTCCCAAACACACACACACACACATTTCATTCCCCCCCAAATGCATACACTCACTCACTATACCACAGACACACACACACACACACACTCACCCCCAAATACATTCACTTTCCCCTTAACATACACTCTCAGTCTCCCCTAAACACACACACTCTCACTCTCCCCCAAACACACACACAGACTCACTCTCCCACAAACATATACAAACACACACTGTCACTCTCCCCCAAACACACACACACAGACACTCTCACTCTCTCCCAAACACACACTCTCACTCACTCTCCCTCAAACACACACACAAACTCACTCTCCACCAAACATACACATACACACTCTCACTGTCTCTCAAACACATACAGGCACTCTCCCCAAAACATACACACACACACACTCTCAATCTCCCCCAATCATACACACACACTCACTCTCCCCCAAACACACACACACACACTCACTCACTCACTTTCCCTCAAACACATACAGTCACACACACAATTACTCTCGCCCAAATATATACGCACACACTCTCACTCTCCCCCAAACAAACACACCAACACTCTTACTCTCTCCCAAACATACACATACACACACTCTCACTCACCCCCAAGCACACACACATACTCTCAATCTTTCCCAAACCCAAACACATGCTCTTACTCTCCTCCAAATACACACACACACTCACACACACACTCTCTCTCTCCCCCAAACACACACAGTCATTCTCCCCCAAATGCACGCACTCACTCACTCTACCACACACAGACACACACACACACAGACACACACACACTCACGCCCAAATACACACACACTCACTCACTCTCTCTCAAGCACACAAACTCACTCACTCTCCCCCAAACAATCACACTCATTCACTCTCCCCCAACCTTACAAATACACTCTCACTCACTCTCTCCCAACACACACAAACACTCACTCATTCTGTCTCAAACACATACACTCACTCACTCTCCCCCAAACATATACACACACACTCACTCTCCACCAAACACACAAACAGACTCTCACTCTCCCCCAAACACACACACATAGACTCTCACTCTCTCCCAAACACACACACACACACTGTCACTTTCACCCAAACACACGCACACACTCTTACTCTCCCTCAAACTCTCAAACACACACTCTCACCCACCCCCAAACACACACACACTCTCAATCTCCCCCAAATTCAGACACGCAATCACTCATCTTCCCCCAAACACGTACACATACACACACTCTCACTCTCCCATAAACACACAAACACACATACACACACACACGCTCTCCACCAAACAGTCACTCTCCCCCAAACACACACACACACACACACACACACACTCAATCTCCCCCAAACAGACACACACTCTCTCACTCTCTCCCAAACACACAAACACACACACACAAACTCACACTCTCTCCCAAACACACACACAAACTCTCACTCCCTCCCAAACACACACACACACACACATTTCATTCCCCCCAAAATGCACACACTCACTCACTATACCACAGACACACACACACACACACACGCAACCCCAAATACATTCACTCTCCCCTAAACATACACACACACTCTCACTCTCCCCCAACCACACACACACTCTCACTCTCCCCCAAACACACACACACTCACTCTCCCCCAAACAGATACAAACACACAATCTCACTCTCCCCCAAACACACACACACACACACTCTCACTCTCCCCCAAACACACATATACCCACACTCTCCCCCAAGCACACACACACTCACTCTCTCCCAAACACACACAGTCACTCTCCCCCAAACGTACACACACACACACTCTCACTCTCCCCCAATCATACACACACACTCACTCCCCCCCAAACACATACACACTCACTAACTCACTCTCCCACAAACACATACACACACACAGACACTCACTCTCCCCCAAACATACACAAACACACACTCTCACTCTCCCCCAATCATACACACACACTCTCCCCCAAAAACGCACACACTCACTCAATCTCCCTCAAACACATACACACACACAGACACTCACTCACCCCCAAACATATACACACACACTCTCACTCTCCCCCAAACACACACACCCACACTCTACTCTCTCCCAAACATACACATACACACACTCTCACTCTCCCCCAAACACACACACATACTCTCTATCTCTCCCAAACACACACACATGCTCTCACTCTCCTCCAAACACACACACACACACACACACACTCTCTCTCTCGCCCAAACACACACATTCTCCCCCAAATGTACACACTCTCTCACTCTACCACACACAGACACACACACACACACACAGACACACACTCACGCCCAAATACACAAACTCAATCACTCTCTCTCAAGCACACAGTTCACTCACTCTCCCCCAAACAATCACACTCATTCACTCTCCCTAAACTTACACATACAGTCTCACTCACTCTCCCTCAACACACACACACACTCACTCTTCCCCAAACATATACACACACAATCTCTCTCTCCACCAAACACACACAAACAGACTCTCACTCTCCCCCAGATGCAAACACTCAGACTCTCACTCTCTGCCAAACACACACACACAGTCTCACTGTCTCCCTAACATGCACACACACACTGTCAGTTTCCCCCAAACACACGCAGACATTCTTACGCTCCCTCAAACTCACAAACACGCACTCTCACCCACCCCCAAACACACACACGCTCTCAATCCCCCCCAAATTCACACACGCACTCACTCATCCTCCCCCAAACACGCTCAAAAACACACTCTCACTCTTCCCCAACCACACACGAACTCTCACTCTCACCCAAACACACACACACACTCACTCTCCCCCAAACATATACAAACACATACACAGACACACGCTCTCCACCAAACAGTCACTCTCCCCCAAAAACACACACACACACACACACTCTCACGCTCTCCCAAACACACACACACACACACACACACTCACTCTCCCCCAAACAGACACACACTCTCTCACTCTTTCCCAAATACACAAACACACAAACAGACTCTCGCTATCTCCCAATCACACATACACTCTCACTCTCCCGCCAAACACACACACAGACACTCTCACTCTCTCCCAAACACACACACTCACTCACTCTCCCTCAAACACACACACAAACTCAATCTCCACCAAACATACACATACACACTCTCACTGTCTCTCAAACACACACAGGCACTCTGCCAAAAACATACACACACACACACTCTCACACTCCCCCAATCATACACACACACTCACTCTCCCCCAAACACACACACACACATTCACTCACTCACTTTCCCTCAAACACATACACTCACACACACAATTACTCTCCCCCAATTATATACACACACACTCTCACTCTCCCCCAAACACACACACCAAAACTCTTACTCTCTCCCAGACGTACACATACACACACTCTCACCGAAATACACACACACACACCCACTCACTCACTCTCCCTGAAACACATACACACACACACACAATTACTCTCCCCCAAACATATACACACACTCTCTCACTCTCCCCCAAACACACACACCCACAATCTTACTCTCTCCCAAACATACACAAACACACACTCTCACCCTCCCCCAAACACACACACACTCTCAATCTCCCCCAAATTCACACACGCACTCACTCATCCTCCCCCAAACACGCACACACACACACACGCACACTCTCAGTCTCCCCCAAACACACACACACACATAAATACACACACGCCCTCCACCAAACAGTCACTCTCCCCCGAACACACACACATACACACACACACACACACACACACTCTCACGCTCTCCCAAACACACACACACACACTCTCTCCCCCAAACAGACACACTCTCCCACTCTTTCCCAAACACACAAACACACACAAACACACTCTAGCTCTCTCCCAAACACACACACACTCTCACTCTCCCCCACCCCCCCACACACACACTCTCACTCTCCCCCAAACACACACACATACACTCAATCTCTCCCAAACCCAAACACATGCTCTCACTCTCCTCCAAGCACACATACACACACTCACACACACACTCCTACTCTCCCCCAAACACACACAGTCATTCTCCCCCAAATGCACACACTCACACACTCTACCACACACAGACACACACACACACTCACGCCCAAATACACACACACTCACTCACTCTCTCTCAAGCAAACAAACTCACTCACTATCCCCCAAACAATCACACTCATTCACTCTCCCCCAACCTTACGCGTACACTCTCACTCACTCTGTCTCAACACACAAAAACATTCACTCATTCTGTCTCAAACACACACACTCACTCTCTCACTTTCCCCCAAACACATGCACACACTCTTACTCTCCCTCAAGCTCATAAACACACACTCTCACCCTCCCCCAAACACACACACACACAAGCACTCTCACTCTCCCCCAAACACACACACACATACACACACACACACTCTCCACCAAACAATCACTCTCCCCCAAACACACACACACACACACTCTCACGCTCTCCCAAACAAACAGACACACACACACTCACTCTCCCCCAAACAGACACACACTCTCTCACTCTTTCCCAAACACACAAAGACACACAAACACAATCTCACTCTCCCCCAAACACACACACACTCACTCACTCTCTCCCAAACACACACAGTCACTCTCCCCCAAACATACACATACACAAACTCTCACTCTCTCCCAAACACACAAATACCCACACCCTCCCCCAAACACACACACACTCACTCACTCTCTCCCAAACACACACACACACACACTCTCACACCCCCCCAATCATACACACACACTCACTCTCCACCAAATACACACACACACACTCACTCATTCACTTTCCCTCAAACACATACACACACACACACAATCACTCTCCCCGAAACATATACACACACTCTGTCACTCTCCCACAAACACACACACCCACACTCTTACTCTCTCCCAAACGTACACATACACACACTCTCACTCTCCCCAAACACACACACATACTCTCAATCTCTCCCAAACCCAAACACATGCTCTTACTCTCCTCCAAACACACACACACACTCACACACACACTCTTACTCTCCCCCAAACACACAGTCATTTACCCCCAAATGCACACACTCACACACTCTACCACACACAGACACACACACACACACACACACACACATATACACACACTCACGCTCAAAGACAGACACACTCACTCATTCTCTCTCAAGCACACAAACTCACTCACTCTCCCCCAATCACACTTATTCACTCTCCCCCAAACATATACACACACACACTCACTCTCCACCAAACACACACAAACAGACTCTCACTCTCCCCCAAACACACACATACAGACTCTCATTCTCCCCCAAACACACACACACATACACACACACACGCTCTCCACCAAACAGTCACTCTCCCCCAAACACACACACACACACACACACACTCTCGCTCTCTCCCAAACACACACACACTCTCACTCTCCCCCCACACACACACACTCACACTTTCTCCCAAACACACAAACACACTCTCACTCCCTCCCAAACACACACACACACACACACATTTCATTCCCCCAGAAATGCACAAACTCACTCACTATACCACAGACACACACACACACACACACACTCACCCCCAAATACATTCACTCTCCCCTAAACATACACACACACTCTCACTCTCCCCCAAACACACACACACACTCACTCTCCCCCAAACATATACAAACACACACTGTCACTCTCCCCCAAACACACACACAGAGACACTCTCACTCTCTCCCAAACACACACACTCACTCACTCTCCCTCAAACAAACACACAAACTCACTCTCCACCAAACATACACACACACACTCTCACTCTCCCCCAAACACACATATACCCACACTCTCCCCCAAGCACACACACACTCACTCACTCTCTCCCAAACACACACAGTCACTCTCCCCCAAACATACACACACACACACTCTCACTCTCCACCAATCATACACACACACTCACTGTCCCCAAACACACACACACTCACTCACTCTCCCTCAAACACATACACACACAGACACTCACTCTCCCCCAAACATACATACACGCACACACTCACTCTCCCCCAATCATACACACACACTCACTCTCCCCCAAACACACACACACTCACTCACTCACTCTCCCTCAAACACATATACACACACAGACACTCACTCTCCCCCAAACATATACACACACACTCTCACTCTCCCCCAAACACACACACATGCTCTCACTCTCCTCCAAACTCACACACACACACTCACACACACACTCTCTCTCTCCCCCAAGCACACAGAGTTATTCTCCCCCAAATGCACACACTCACACACTCTACCGCACACAGACACACACACACACACAGATACACACACTCACGCCCAAAGACACACACACTCACTCATTCTCTCTCAAGCACACAAAATCAGTCACTCTCCCCCAAACAATCACACTCATTCACTCTCCCTCAAACATATACACACACACCCTTACTCTCCACCAAACACACTCAAACAGACTCTCACTCTCCCCCAAACACACACACACAGACTCTCACTCTCCCCTAAACACACACACATACTCTCAATCTCTCCCAAACACACACACATGCTCTCACTCTCTTCCAAACAGACAGACACACACTCTCTCTCTCTCCCCCAAACACACACAGTCATTCTCCCCCAAATGTACACACTCACTCACTCTACCACACACTGACACACACACACACACAGACACACTCTCACGCCCAAATACACAAACTCATTCACTCTCTCTCAAGCACACAAACTCGCTCACTCTCCCCCAAACAATCACACTCATTCACTCTCCCCCAAACTTACACATACACTCTCACTCACTCTCCCCCAACAGACACAAATACTCACTCACTCTCTCTCAAACACACACAATCACTCACTCTCCCCCAACACACACAAACACTCACTCTTCCTCTCTCAAACACACACACTCACTCACTCTCCCCCAAACATATACACACACACTCTCACTCATACTCCCCCAACACACACACACTCACTCACTCTCCCACAAACACACACACTCATTCACTCTCCCCCAAACTTAAACATACATTCTCACTCACTCTCTCCAAAACACACACACACTCACTCACTCTCTCTCAAACACACACAAACTCACTCAATCTCCCCCAAACATATACACACACACACTCTGACTCTCCCCCAAACACACACACACTCACTCACTCTCTCCCAAACACACACAGTCACTCTCCCCCAAACATACACATACACAAACTCACTCTCCACCAAACATACACACACACACTCTCACTCTCCCCCAAACACACATATACCCACACCCTCCCCCAAACACTCACACACTCACTAACTCTCTCCCAAACACACACAGTCACTCTCCCCCAAACTTAAACATACATTCTCACTCACTCTCTCCAAAACACACACACACTCACTCACTCTCTCTCAAACACACACAAACTCACTCAATCTCCCCCAAACATATACACACACACACTCTGACTCTCCCCCAAACACACACACACACAATCACTCTCCCCCAAACATATGCACACACTCTCTCACTCTCCCCCAAACACACACACCCACACTCTTACTCTCTCCCAAACATACACAAACACACACTCTCATTCTCCCCCAAACACACACACATACTCACACACACTCTCTTCTACTCTCCCCCAAACACACACAGTCATTCTCCCCCAAATGCGCACGCTAACACACTCTACCACACACAGACACACACACACACACACACAGACACACACTCACTCCCAAATACACACACACTCACTCACTCTCTCTCAAGCACACAAACTCACCCACTCTCCCCCAAACAATCACACTCATTCACTCTCCCCCAACCTGACACATACACTCTCACTCACTCTCTCCCAACACACATAAACACTCACTCATTCTGTCTCAAACACACACACTCACTCACTCTCCCCCATACATATACACACACACACTCACTCTCCACCAAACACACACAAACAGACTCTCACTCTCCCCCAAACACACACACAAAGACTCTCACTCTCTCCCAAACACACACACACACACACACTGTCACTTTCTCCCAAACACACGCACACAATCTTACTCTCCCTCAACCTCACAAACACACACTCTCACCCTCCCCCAAACACACACACACTCTCAATCACCCCACTTCACGCACGCACTCACTCATCCTCCCCCAAACACGCACACATACACACACAGACTCTCACTCCCCCCAAACACACACACACAAATACACACACACACGCTCTCCACCAAACAGTCACTCTCCCCCAAACACACACACACACACACACACACTCTATCTCCCCCAAACAGACACACAATCTCACTCTCGCCCAAACACACAAACACACTCTCGCTCTCTCCCAAACACACACACATTCTCACTCTCCCCCCACACACACACACTCACACTCTCTCCCAAACACACACACACACTCTCACTCCCTCCCAAACACACACACACACTCACATTTCATTCTGCCCGAAATGCACACACTCACTCACTATACCGCAGACACACACACACACACACACACAATCACAGACACACACTCACCCCCAAATACATTCACTCTCCCATAAACATACACACACACTCTCACTCTCCCCAAACACACACACACTCTCACTCTCCCCCAAACACACACACATACTCACTCTCCCCCAAACACATACAAACACACATTCTCACTCTCCCCCAAACACACAAACACAGACACTCTCACTCTCTCCCAAACACACACACTCACTCACTCTCCCTCAAACACACACTCAAACTCACTCTCCACCAAACATACACACACACACTCTCACTGTCCCCCAATCACACATATACCCACACCCTCCCCCAAGCACACACACACTCACTCACTCTCTCCCAAACACACGCAGTCACTCTCCCCCAAACATACACACACACACTCTCACTCTCCCCCATCATACACACACACTCACTCACTCACTCTCCCTCAAACACTTACACACACACAGACACTCACTCTCCCCCAAACATACACACACACACACTCTCACTCTCCCCAATCATACACACACACTCACTCTCCCCCAAACACACACACATTCACTCACTCTCCCTCAAACACATACACACAGACTATCACCCTCCCCCAAACACACACACACAGACTCTCACTCTCTCCCAAACACAAACACACACTGTCACTTTCTCCCAAACACACGCACACACTCTTACTCTCCCTCAACCTCACAAACACACACTCTCACCCTCCCCCAAACACACACACACTCTCAATCCCCCCACTTCACACACGCACTCACTCATCCTCCCCCAAACATGCACACATACACACACAGACTCTCACTCTGCTGCAAACACACACACACATACACACACACACGCTCTCCACCAATCAGTCACTCTCCCCCAAACACACACACACACGCACACAGACACTCACTGTCCCCCAAACAGACACACACTCTCACTCTCTCCCAAACACACAAACACTCTCTCACTCTCTCCCAAACACACACACACACTCACTCTCCCCGCACACACACACACTCACACTCTCTCCCAAACACACACACACACTCTCACTCCCTCCCAAACACACACACACACACATTTCATTCTCCCCGAAATGCACACACTCACTCACTATACCACAGACACACACACACACACACACACTCACAGACACACACTCACTCCCAAATACATTCACTCTCCCATAAACATAGACACACACTCTCACTCTCCCCCAAACACACATACATACTCACACTCCCCCAAACATATACAAACACACACTCTCACTCTCCCCCAAACACACAAACACAGACACTCTCACTCTCTCCCAAACACACACACTCACTCACTCTCCCTCAAACACACACTCAAACTCACTCTCCACCAAACATACACACACACACTCTCACTGTCCCCCAATCACACATATACCCACACTCTCCCCCAAGCACACACACACTCACTCACTCTCTCCCAAACACACGCAGTCACTCTCCCCCAAACATACACACACACACACTCACTCTCCCCCAATCATACACACACACTCACTCACTCACTCTCCCTCAAACACTTACACACACACAGACACTCACTCTACCCCAAACATACACACACACATTCTCACTCTCCCCCAATCATACACACACACTCACTCTCCCCCAAACACACACACACTCACTCACTCACTCTCCCTCAAACACATACACACACACAGACACTCACTCTCCCCCAAACATACACACACACTCTCACTCTCCCCCAAACACACACACCTACACTGTACTCTCTCCCAAACATACACATACACACACTCTCACTCTCCCCCAAACACACACACACACACTCACACACACACTCTCTCTCTCCCCCAAACACACACAGTCATTCTCCCCCAAATGTACACACTCACTCACTCTACCACACACAGACACACACACACACACACAGACACACACTCACGCCCAAAGCAACAAACTCACTCACTCTCTCTCAAGCACACAAACTCACTCACTCTCCCCCAACCAATCACACTCGTTCACTCTCCCTCAAACTTACACATACACTCTCACTCACTCTCCCCAACACACACACACACTCACTCACTCTCTCTCAAACACACACACTCACTCACTCTCCCCCAAACATATACACACACTCTCACTCTCCCCCAAACACACACACACATGCTCTCAATCTCCCACAAATACATAGACACAAACTCTCACTCTCCCCCAAACACACACACACACTCACACTCTCCTTCAAACACACACACACACACACACACACACTCTCTCAATCTCCCCCAAACACACAAACACACTCTCACTCTGTTCCAAACACACACACACACTCTCTCTCTCACTCTACCCAAAGCACACACTCACACTCTCACTGTCAACCAAACATTCAAACAAAGACACCCTCAATCTCGCCAAAGCACACACATACACACACACACACACACACACACACACACTATTACTCACATCCAACCACACACACACAGGCACACAAACACTCAATCTCTCCCAAACACACACACAAAAACCCTCTCACTCCCCCCAAACACACACACCCACACTCTACTCTCTCCCAAACATACCCTGACACACACTCTCACTCTCCCCCAAACACACACACATACTCTCAATCTCTCCCAAACACACTCACATGCTCTCACTCTCCTCCAAACACACACACACACACACACACACACAAACACACTCTCTCTCTCCCCCAAACACATACAGTCATTCTCCCCCAAATGTACCCACTCACTCACTCTACACACACAGACACACACACACACACACACAGACACACAATCACGCCCAAATGCACAAACTCACTCACTCTCTCTCAAGCACACAAACTCGCTCACTCTCCCCCAAACAATCACACTCATTCACTCTCCCCCAAACTTACACATACACTCTCACTCTCCCCAACACACACAAACACTCACTCACTCTCTCTCAAACACACACACTCACTCACTCTCCCCCAACACATACCCACACTCACTCACTCTCTCTAAAACACACACACTCACTCACTCTCCCCCAAACATATACACAAACACTCTCACTCACTCTCCCCCAACACACACACACACTCACTCACTCTCTCTCAAACACACACACACTCTCTCAATCTCCCCCAAACACACGCACACACTCTCACTCAAACACACACTCACACGGTCACTCACTCACTTTCCCTCAAACACATACACACACACAATTACTCTCCCCCAAACATATACACACACACTCTCCCTCTCCCCCAAACACACACACCCACACTCATACTCTTTCCCAAACATACACTTACACACACTCTCACTCTCCCCCAAACACACACACATACTCCCAATCTCTCCCAAACCGAAACACATGCTCTTACTCTCCTCCAAACACAAACACACTCACACACACACTCTCTCTCTCCCCCAAACACACACAGTCATTCTCCCCCAAATGCACACACTCACTCACTCTACCACACACAGACACACACAGACACACACACAGACACAGACACACACTCACGCCCAAATACACACACACTCACTCACACTCTCTCAAGCACACAAACTCACTCACTCTCCCCAAACAATCACACTCATTCTCTCTCCCCCAAGCATACACATACACTCTCACTGACTCTTCCCCAACACACACACACTCACTCATTCTGTCTCAAACACACACACTCACTCACTCTCCCCCAAACACACACACACTCACTCTCCCCCAAACATATACAAACACACAATCTCATTCTCCCCCAAACACACACACAGTCACTCTCACTCTCTCCCAAACACACACACTCACTCACTCTCCCTCAAACCCACACACAAACTCACTCTCCACCAAAATACACACACACACTCTCACTCTCCCCCAAACACACATGTACCCACAAACTCCCCCAAGCACACACACACTTACTCACTCTCTCCCAAACACACACAGTCACTCTCCCCCAATCATACACACACACACACTCTCACTCTCCCCCAATCATACACACACACTCATTCTCCCCCAAACACACACTTTCTCACTCACTCTCCCTCAAACACATACACACACAGACACTCACTCTCCCCCAAACATATACACACACACTCTCCCTCTTCCCCAAACACACACACGCACACTCTACTCTCTCCCAAACATACACATACACACATTCTCACTCTCCCCCAAACACACACACATACTCTCAATCTCTCCCAAACACAGACACATGCTCTCATTCTCCTCCAAACACACACACACACACACTCACACACACACTCTCTCTCTCCCAAACACACACAGTCATTCTCCCCCAAATGTACACACTCACTCACTCTACCACACACAGACACACTCACACACACACACAGACACACACTCACGCCCAAATACACAAACTCACTCACTCTCTCTCAAGCACACAAATTCACTCACTATCCCCCAAGCATATACACCCACAATCTCAATCTCCACCAAACACACCCACACAGACTCTCACTCTCTCCCAAACACTCACACACACTCTCACTCTCTCCCAAACATTCACACACACACTGTCACTTTCCCTCAAACTCACAAACACACACTCTCACCCTCCCCCAAACACACACACACTCTCAATCTCCCCCAAATTCACACACGCACTCACTCATCCTCCCCCAAACATGCACATACACACACACACTCTCACTCTCCCCCAAACACACACACACATACACACACACACGCTCTCCACCAAACAGTCACTGTCCCCCGAACAAACACACACACACACACACACTCACTCTCCCCCAAACAGACACACTCTCTCACTCTTTCCCAAACACACAAACACACACAAACACACTCTCGCTCTCTCCCAAACACACATACACACAGTCTCACTCCCTCCCAAACACACACACACACACACACACATACACATTTCATTCCCCCCGAAATGCACACACTCACTCACTATACCACAGAGACACACACACACACACAGACACACACTCAACCCCAAATACATTCACTGTCCCCTAAACATACACACACACTCTCACTCTCCCCCAAACACACACACAATCTCACTCTCCCCCAAACACACACACACTCACTCTCCCCCAAACATATACAAACACACACTCTCACTCTCCCCCAAACACACACACAGACTCTCTCACTCTCTCCCAAACACACACACTCACTCACTCTCCCTCAAACAAACACACAAACTCACTCTCCACCAAACATACACACACACACTCTCACTCTCCCCCAAACACACATATACTCACACTCTCCCCCAAACACACACACACTCACTCACTCTCTCCCAAACACACACAGTCACTCACCCCCAAACATACAAATACATAAACTTTCACTCTCTCCCAAACACACATATACCCACACCCTCCCCCAAACACACATACTCACAATCTCTCCCAAACCCAAACACATGCTATTACTCTCCTCCAAACATAAACACATACTCACACACACACTCTTACTATCCCCCAAACACACAGTCATTCTCCCCCAAATGCGCATGCACACACACACTCTACCACACACAGACACACACACACACACACACACAGACACACACTCACGCCCAAATACAAACATACTCACTCACTCTCTCTCAAGCACACAAACTCACTAACTCTCCCCCAAACAATCACACTCATTCTCTCTCCCCCAACCTTAAACATACACTCTCACTCACTCTCTCCCAACACACACAAACACTCACTCATTCTGTCTCAAACACACACACTCTCAACCTCCCCCAAACACACACACACTCTCAATCTCCCCCAAACACACACACAGACACTCTCACTCTCTCCCAAACACACACACTCACTCACTCTCCCTCAAACCCACACACAAACTCACTCTCCACCAAAATACACACACACACTCTCACTCTACCCCAAACACACATATACTCACACTCTCCCCCAAACACACACACACTCACTCACTCTCTCCCAAACACGCACAGTCACTCTCCTCCAAACATACACATACACAATCTCTCACTCTCTCCCAAACACACATATACCCATACCCTCCCCCATACACTCACACACTCACTCATTCTCTCCCAAACACACACAGTCACTCTCCCCCAAACATACACACTCACACACTCTCACACTCCCCCAATCATACACACACAGTCACTCTCCCCCAAATACGCACACACACACTCACTCACTCACTCTCCCTCAAACACATACACACACACACACAATCACGCTCCCCCAAACATATACACACACTCTCTCACTCTCCCCCGAACACACACACACCCACACTCGTACTCTTTCCCAAACATACACAAACACACACTCTCACTCTCCCCCAAATACACACACATACTCTCAATCTCTCCCAAACCCAAACACATGCTCTTACTCTCCTCCAAACACAAACACACACTCACACACACTCTTACTCTCCCCCAAACACACAAAGTAATTCTCCCCCAAATGCACACACTCAAACACTCTACCACACACAGACACACACACACACACACACAGACACACACTCAAGCCCAAATACACACACACTCACTCACTCTCTCTCAAGCACACAAACTCACTCACTCTCCCCCAAACAATCACACTCATTCTCTCTCCCACAAACATACACATACACTCTCACTCACTCTCCCCCAACACACACACACACTCACTCATTCTGTCTCAAACACACACACTCACTCACTCTCCCCCAAACATATACACACACAATCTCACTCTCCACCAAACACACACAAACAGACTCTCACTCTCCCCCAGACACACACACACAGACTCTCACTCTCTCCCAAACACACACACACACTCTCACTCTCTCCCAAACATGCACACACAAACCGTCACTTTCCCCCAAACACAAGCACACACTCTTACTCTCCCTCAAACTCACAAACACACACTCTCACCCTCCCCCAAACACACACACACTCTCAATCTCCCCCCAATTCACACACGCACTCACTCATCCTCCCCCAAACACGCACACACACACAAACTCTCACTCTCCCCCAAACACACACACACACATACACCCACACACACTCTCCACCAAACAGTCACTCTCCCCCAAACAGACACACTCTCTCACTCTTTCCCAAACACACAAACACACACAAACACACTCTTGCTCTCTCCCAAACACACACACACTCTCACTCTACCCCCCCACACACAAACTCACACTCTCTCCCAAACACACACACACTCTCACTCCCTCCCAAACACACACACACACACATTTCATTCCCCCCAAAATGCACACACTCACTCACTATACCACAGACACACACACACACACACACAGACACACATTCACCCCCAAATACATTCACTCTCCCCTAAACATACACACATTCTCTCACTCTCCCCCAAACACACATATACTCACACTCTCCCCCAAACACACACACACTCACTCAGTCTCTCCCAAACATGCACAGTCACTCTCCCCCAAACATACACATACACAAACTCTCACTCTCTCCCAAACACACATATACCCACACCCTCCCCCAAACACTCACACACTCACTCACTCATCCTCCCCCAAACACGCACACACACACAAACTCTCACTCTCCCCCAAACACACACACACACATACACCCACACACACTCTCCACCAAACAGTCACTCTCCCCCAAACAGACACACTCTCTCACTCTTTCCCAAACACACAAACACACACAAACACACTCTTGCTCTCTCCCAAACACACACACACTCTCACTCCCTCCCAAACACACACACACACACACACACATTTCATTCCCCCCAAAATGCACACACTCACTCACTATACCACAGACACACATTCACCCCCAAATAAATTCACTCTCCCCTAAACATACACACATTCTCTCACTCTCCCCCAAACACACATATACTCACACTCTCCCCCAAACACACACACACTCACTCAGTCTCTCCCAAACATGCACAGTCACTCTCCCCCAAACATACACATACACAAACTCTCACTCTCTCCCAAACACACATATACCCACACCCTCCCCCAAACACTCACACACTCACTCACTCTCTCCCAAACACACACATTCACTCTCCCCAAAAAATACACACACACACACAATCACTCTCCCCCAACATATACACACATTCTCTCACTCTCCCCCAAACACACACACCCACACTCTTAATCTCTCCCAAACATACACAAACACACACTCTCACTCTCCCCCAAACACACACACATACTCTCAATCTCTCCCAAACCCAAACACATGCTCTTACTCTCCTCCAAACACTAACACACACTCACATACACACTCTTACTCTCCCCCAAACACACACAGTCATTCTCCCCCAAATGCACACACTCACTCACTCTACCACACACAGACACACACACACACACACACACACACAAACTCATGCCCAAATACACACACACTCACTCACTCTCTCTCAAGCACACAAACTCACTCACTCTCCCCCAAACAATCACACTCATTCATTCTCCCCCAACTTTAAACATACGTTCTCACTCACTCTCGCCCAACACACACAAACACTCACCCACTCTGTCTCAAACACACACACTCACTCACTCTCCCCCAAACATATACACACACACACTCACTCTCCACCAAACACACACAAACAGACTCTCACTCTCACCCAAACACGCACACAGACTCTAACTCTCTCCCAAACACACACACACACACAGTCACTTTCTCCCAAACACACTCACACACTCTTACTATCCCTCAACCTCACATACACACACTCTCACCCTCCCCGAAACACACACACACTCTCAATCCCCCCAAGTTCACACACGCACTCACTCATCCTCCCCAAAACACGCACACATACACGGGCAGACTCTCACACTCCCCCAAACACAGACAGACACATACACACACACACGCTCTCCACCAGTCACTCTCCCCCAAACACACACACACACACACACACACTCTCACGCTCTCCCAAACACACACACACACACACAGACACTCACTCTCCCCCAAACAGAAACACACTCTCTCACTCTCTCCCAAACACACAAACACACACAAACACACTCTCGCTCTCTCCCAAACACACACACACTCTCACTCTCCCCCCACATACACACACTCACACTCTCTCCCAAACACACACACACACTCTCACTCCCTCCTAAACACACACACACACATTTCATTCCCCTCGAAATGCACACACTCACTCACTATACCACAGACACACACACACACACACACACACATACACTCAACCCCAAATACATTCACTCTCCCCCAAACATACAAACACACTCTCACTCTCTCCCAACCACACATACACTCTCACACTCCCCCAAACACACACACTCTCACTCTCCCCCAAACATATACAAACACACACACTCACTGTCCCCCAAACATACACACACACACTCTCACACTCCCCCAATCATACACACACACTCACTCTCCCCCAAATACACACACACACACTCACTCTCTTACTCTCCCTCAAACACATACACACACACACACAATCACTCTCCCCCAACATATACACACATTCTCTCACTCTCCCCCAAACACACACACCCACACTCTTAATCTCTCCCAAACTTACACAAACACACACTCTCACTCTCCCCCAAACACACACACATACTCTCAATCTATCCCAATCCCAAACACATGCTCTTACTCTCCTCCAAACACTAACACATACTCACATACACACTCTTACTCTCCCCCAAACACACACAGGCATTCTCCCCCAAATGCACACACTCACACACTCTACCACACACAGACACACACACACACACACACTCACGCCCAAATACACACACACTCACTCACTCTCTCTCAAGCACACAAACTCACTCACTCTCACCCAAACAATCACACTCATTCACTCTCCCCCAACTTTAAACATACGTTCTCACTCACTCTCTCCCAACACACACAAACACTCACCCATTCTGTCTCAAACACACACACTCACTCACTCTCCACCAAACACACACACACAGACACTCTCACTCTCTCCCAAACACACACACTCACTCACTCTCCCTCAAACACAAACTCAAACTCACTCTCCCCCAAACATACACACACTCTCACTCTCCCCCAAACACACATATACCCACACTCTCCCCCAAGCACACACACACTCACTCACTCTCTCCCAAACACACACAGTCGCTCTCCCCCAAACATACACACACACACACTCTCACTCTCCCCCAATCATACACACACACTCATTCTCCCCCAAACACACACTTACTCACTCACTCTCCCTCAAACACATACACACACACAGACATTCACTCTCCCCCAAACATATACACACACACTCTCCCTCTCCCCCAAACACACACACCCACACTCTACTCTCTCCCAAACATACACATACACACACTCTCACTCTCCCCCAAACACACACACATACTCTCAATCTCTCCCAAACACAGACACATGCTCTCATTCTCCTCCAAACACACACACACACACTCACACACACACTCTCTCTCTCCCAAACACACACAGACATTCTCCCCCAAATGTACACACTCACTCACTCTACCACACACAGACACACTCACACACACACACACAGACACACACTCACGCCCAAATACACAAACTCACTCACTCTCTCTCAAGCACACAAACTCACTCACTATCCCCCAAGCATATACACCCACAATCTCAATCTCCACCAAACACACCCAAACAGACTCACACTCTCCCCCAGACACACACACACAGACTCTCGCTCTCTCCCAAATACACACACACACTCTCACTCTCTCCCAAACATGCACACACACACTGTCACTTTCCCTCAAACTCACAAACACACACTCACACCCTCCCCCAAACACACACACACTCTCAATCTCCCCCAAATTCACACACACACTCACTCATCCTCCCCCAAACATGCACATACACACACACACTCTCACTCTCCCCCAAACACACACACACACATACACACACACACGCTCTCCACCAAACAGTCACTGGCCCCCGAACAAACACACACAAACAGACACACAAACTCACTCTCCCCCAAACAGACACACTCTCTCACTCTTTCCCAAACACACAAACACACACAAACACACTCTCGCTCTCTCCCAAACACAGACACACACACACACACACACACATTTCATTCCCCCCGAAATGCACACACTCACTCACTATACCACAGACACACACACACACACGCTCTCCCCCGAACACACACACACACTCTCACGCTCTCCCAAACACACACACACACACACACACTCACTCTCCCCCAAACAGACAGACTCTCTCACTCTTTCCCAACCACACAAACACACACAAACACACTCTCGCTCTCTCCCAAACACACACACATTCTCACTCTCCCCCCACACACACACACTCTCTCCCAAACAAACACACACACTCTCACTCCCTCCCAAACACACACACACACATTTCATTCTCCCTGAATTGTAAACACTCACTCACTATACCACAGACACACACACACACACACACACACACACTCAACCCGAAATACATTCACTCTCCCCTAAACATACACACACACTCTCACTCTCCCCCAACCACACACACACTCTCACACTCCCCCAAACACACACACACACTCACTCTCCCCCAAACATATACAAACACACACTCTCACTCTCCCCCAAACACACACACACAGACACTCTCACTCTCTCCCAAACACACACACTCACTCACTCTCCCTCAAACACACACTCAAACTCACTCTCCACCAAACATACACACACTCTCACTCTCCCCCAATCATACACACACACTCACTCACTCACTCTCCCTCAAACACATACACACACACAGACACTCACAATCCCCCAAACATATACACACACACTCTCACTCTCCCCCAAACACACACACCCACACTCGACTCTCTCCCAAACATACACATACACACATTCTCACTCTCCCCCAAACACACACACATACTCTCAATCTCTCCCAAACACAGACACATGCTCTCATTCTCCTCCAAACACACACAAACACACACACTCACACACACACTCTCTCTCTCCCAAACACACACAGTCATTCTCCCCCAAATGTACACACTCACTCACTCTACCATACACAGACACACTCACACACACACACAGACACACACTCACGCCCAAATGCACAAACTCACTCAATCTCTCTCAAGCACACAAACTCACTCACTATCCCCCAAGCATATATACCCACAATCTCACTCTCCACCAAACACACCCAAACAGACTCTCACTCTCCCCCAGACACACACACACACAGACTCTCACTCTCTCCCAAACACACACACACACTCTCACTCTCTCCCAAACATTCACACACACACTGTCACTTTCCCTCAAACTCACAAACACACACTCTCACCCTCCCCCAAACACACACACACTCTCAATCTCCCCCAAATTCACACACGCACTCACTCATCCTCCCCCAAACATGCACATACACACACACACTCTCACCCTCCCCCAAACACACACACACACATACACACACACACGCTCTCCACCAAACAGTCACTGTCCCCCGAACACACACACACACACACACACTCACTCTCCCCAAACAGACACACTCTCTCACTCTTTCCCAAACACACAAACACACACAAACACACTCTCGCTCTCTCCCAAACACACACACACACACTCTCACTCCCTCTCAAACACACACACACACACACACACATTTCATTCCCCCCGAAATGCACACACTCACTCACTATACCACAGACACACACACACACACACACACACACACACAGACACACACTCACTCACAGATACATTCACTGTCCCCTAAACATACACACACACTCTCACTCTCCCCCAAACACACACACAATCTCACTCTCCCCCAAACACACACACACTCACTCTCCCCCAAACATATACAAACACACACTCTCATTCTCCCCCAAACACACACACAGACACTCTCACTCTCTCCCAAACACACACACTCACTCACTCTCCCTCAAACAAACACACAAACTCACTCTCCACCAAACATACACACACACACTCTCACTCTCCCCCAAACACACATATACTCACACTCTCCCCCAAACACACACACACTCACTCACTCTCTCCCAAACACACACAGTCACTCACCCCCAAACATACAAATACATAAACTCTCACTCTCTCCCAAACACACATATACCCACACCCTCCCCCAAACACACATACTCACAATCTCTCCCAAACCCAAACACATGCTATTACTCTCCTCCAAACATAAACACACACTCACACACACACTCTTACTCTCCCCCAAACACACAAAGTCATTCTCCCCCAAATGCACATGCACACACACACTCTACCACACACAGACATACACACACACACACACACACAGACACACACTCACGCCCAAATACACACACACTCACTCACTCTCTCTCAAGCACACAAACTCACTCACTCTCCCCCAAACAATCACACACATTCTCTCTCCCCCAACCTTAAACATACACTCTCACTCACTCTCTCCCAACACACACAAACACTCACTCATTCTGTCTCAAACACACACACTCTCACCCTCCCCCAAACACACACACACTCTCAATCTCCCCCCAAATTCACACATGCACTCACTCATCCTCCCCCAAACACACACACACACATACACACACACACGCTCTCCACCAAACAGTCACTGTCCCCCGAACACACACACACACACACACACACTCTCACTCTCTCCCAAACACACACACACACACACTCACTCTCCCCCAAACACACACACTCTCTCACTCTTTCCCAAACACACAAACACACTCTCGCTCTCTCCCAAACACACACACACTCTCACTCTCCCCCCCACACACACACTCACACTCTCTCCCAAACACACACACACACTCTCACTCTCCCCCAAACACACACACACACACAAACACACTCTCTATCTCACTCTCCCCCACACACACACACACACTCTCACTCTCCCCCAAACACACACACACTCTCTCACTCTGCTCCAAACACACACACACACACTCTCTCTCTCACTCTCCCCAAAACACACACACACACCCTCTCACTCTCCCCCAAACACACACACACACACTCTCACTCTCAACCAAACATACACACACACACGCCCTCACTCTCCCCAAAACACACACACGCACACTATTTCTCTCATCCAAACACACACACACACACAGGCACTCAAACACTCACTCTCTCCCAAACAACGACACACACTCTCTCACTCTTCACCAAACACACACACACACTCTCATTCTCTGCCAAACACACACACACACTCACTCTCCCTCAAACATACAAGCACACACTCTTACTCTCTGCCAAACACACACACACACTCACTCTCCCTCAAATATACACACACACAACTCTCACTCTCCCCCAAACACACATATACCCACACACTCCCCCAAACACATAAACACTCACTCACTCACTTTCTCCCAAACACACACTCACACTCCCCCAAACATACACACACACATTCTCACTCACCCCCAATCATACACACACACTCACTCTCCCCCAAACAATCACACGCACACTCACTCACTCAGTCTCCCTCAAACACATACACACACACACACACTCACTCTCCCCCAAACATATACACACACACGCTCACTCTCCCCCAAACACACACACACGCTCTCACTCTCCTCTAAACATACACACACATACTCTCTCTTTTTCCCCTAAAGACACACAGTCATTCTCCCCCAAAGCACACACTCAGTCACTCTACCTCACACACACACACACACACACACACACACACACTCACTCATGCCCAAATACACACACACTCACTCACTCTACCTCAAACACACACACTCATTCACTCTCCAACAAACTTACACATACACTCTCACTCACTCTCCCCATCACACACACACACTCACTCACTCTCTCTCAAACACACACATACTCACTCTCCCCCAAACATATACAAGCACACACTCTCACTGTCCCCCAAACACACACACACAGACTATCACTCTCCCCCAAACATTCACACACACTCTCACTCTCCTCCAAACACACACAACTACACTCTACTCTCTCCCAAACATACCCTGACACACACTCTCACTCTCCCCCAAACACACACACATACTCTCAATCTCTCCCAAACACACTCACATGCTCTCACTCTCCTCCAAACACACACACACACACACACACACAAACACACTCTCTCTCTCCCCCAAACACACACAGTCATTCTCCCCCAAATGTACCCACTCACTCACTCTACCACACACAGACACACACACACAAAAACACACAGACACACAATCACGCCCAAATGCACAAACTCACTCACTCTCTCTCAAGCACACAAACTCGCTCACTCTCCCCCAAACAATCACACTCATTCACTCTCCCCCAAACTTACACATACACTCTCACTCACTCTCCCCAACACACACAAACACTCACTCACTCTCTCTCAAACACACACACGCACTCACTCTCCCCCAACACACACACACAATCACTCACTCTCTCTCAAACACAGACACACTCTCTCAATCTCCCCCAAACATATACACACACACTCTCACTCTCCCCCAAACACACACACACACAGACTCTCAATCTCCCCCAAACACACGCACACACTCTCACTCAAACACACACTCACACGGTCACTCACTCACTTTCCCTCAAACACATACACACACACAATTACTCTCCCCCAAACATATACACACACACTCTCCCTCTCCCCCAAACACACACACCCACACTCATACTCTTTCCCAAACATACACTTACACACACTCTCACTCTCCCCCAAACACACACACATACTCCCAATCTCTCCCAAACCGAAACACATGCTCTTACTCTCCTCCAAACACAAACACACTCACACACACACTCTCTCTCTCCCCCAAACACACACAGTCATTCTCCCCCAAATGCACACACTCACTCACTCTACCACACACAGACACACACAGACACACACACAGACACAGACACACACTCACGCCCAAATACACACACACTCACACTCTCTCAAGCACACAAACTCACTCACTCTCCCCCAAACAATCACACTCATTCTCTCTCCCCCAAGCATACACATACACTCTCACTGACTCTTCCCCAACACACACACACTCACTCATTCTGTCTCAAACACACACACTCACTCACTCTCCCCCAAACACACACACAATATCACTCTCCCCCAAACACACAAACACTCACTCTCCCCCAAACAAATACAAACACACACTCTCATTCTCCCCCAAACACACACACAGACACTCTCACTCTCTCCCAAACACACACACTCACTCACTCTCCCTCAAACAAACACACAAACTCACTCTCCACCAAACATACACACACACACTCTCACACTCCCCCAAACACACATATACTCACACTCTCCCCCAAACACACACACACTTACTCACTCTCTCCCAAACACACACAGTCACTCACCCCCAAACATACAAATACATAAACTCTCACTCTCTCCCAAACACACATATACCCACACCCTCCCCCAAACACACATACTCACAATCTCTCCCAAACCCAAACACATGCTATTACTCTCCTCCAAACATAAACACACACTCACACACACACTCTTACTCTCCCCCAAACACACAAAGTCATTCTCCCCCAAATGCACATGCACACACACACTCTACCACACACAGACATACACACACACACACACACACACACAGACACACACTCACGCCCAAATACACACACACTCACTCACTCTCTCTCAAGCACACAAACTCACTCACTCTCCCCCAAACAATCACACACATTCTCTCTCCCCCAACCTTAAACATACACTCTCACTCACTCTCTCCCAACACACACAAACACTCACTCATTCTTTCTCAAACACACACACTCTCACCCTCCCCCAAACACACACACACTCTCAATCTCCCCCCAAATTCACACATGCACTCACTCATCCTCCCCCAAACACACACACACACATACACACACACACGCTCTCCACCAAACAGTCACTGTCCCCCGAACACACACACACACACACACACACTCTCACTCTCTCCCAAACACACACACACACACACTCACTCTCCCCCAAACACACACACTCTCTCACTCTTTCCCAAACACACAAACACACTCTCGCTCTCTCCCAAACACACACACACTCTCACTCTCCCCCCCACACACACACTCACACTCTCTCCCAAACACACACACACACTCTCACTCTCCCCCAAACACGCACACACACACAAACACACTCTCTATCTCACTCTCCCCCACACACACACACACTCTCACTCTCCCCCAAACACACACACACTCTCTCACTCTGCTCCAAACACACACACACACACTCTCTCTCACTCTCCCCAAAACACACACACACACCCTCTCACTCTCCCCCAAACACACACACACACACTCTCACTCTCAACCAAACATACACACACACACGCCCTCACTCTCCCCAAAACACACACATGCACACTATTTCTCTCATCCAAACACACACACACACACAGGCACTCAAACACTCACTCTCTCCCAAACAACGACACACACTCTCTCACTCTTCACCAAACACACACACACACTCTCATTCTCTGCCAAACACACACACACACTCACTCTCCCTCAAACATACAAGCACACACTCTTACTCTCTGCCAAACACACACACACACTCACTCTCCCTCAAATATACACACACACAACTCTCACTCTCCCCCAAACACACATATACCCACACACTCCCCCAAACACATAAACACTCACTCACTCACTTTCTCCCAAACACACACTCACACTCCCCCAAACATACACACACACATTCTCACTCACCCCCAATCATACACACACACTCACTCTCCCCCAAACAATCACACGCACACTCACTCACTCAGTCTCCCTCAAACACATACACACGCACACACTCACTCTCCCCCAAACATATACACACACACGCTCACTCTCCCCCAAACACACACACACGCTCTCACTCTCCTCTAAACATACACACCTACACTCTACTCTCTCCCAAACATTCCCTGACACACACTCTCACTCTCCCCCAAACACACACACATACTCTCAATCTCTCCCAAACACACTCACATGCTCTCACTCTCCTCCAAACACACACACACACACACAAACACACTCTCTCTCTCCCCAAACACACACAGTCATTCTCCCCCAAATGTACCCACTCACTCACTCTACCACACACAGACACACACACACACACACACAGACACACAATCACGCCCAAATGCACAAACTCACTCACTCTCTCTCAAGCACACAAACTCGCTCACTCTCCCCCAAACAATCACACTCATTCACTCTCCCCCAAACTTACACATACACTCTCACTCACTCTCCCCAACACACACAAACACTCACTCACTCTCTCTCAAACACACACACTCACTCACTCTCCCCCAACACACACACACACTCACTCACTCACTCTCTCTCAAACACACACACACTCTCTCAATCTCCCCCAAACATATACACACACACTCTCTCTCTCCCCCAAACACACACACACAGACTCTTAATCTCCCCCAAACACACGCACACACTCTCACTCAAACACGCACTCACACGCTCACTCACTCACTTTCCCTCAAACACATACACACACACAATTACTCTCCCCCAAACATATACACACACACTCTCCCTCTCCCCCAAACACACACACCCACACTCATACTCTTTCCCAAACATACACTTACACACACTCTCACTCTCCCCCAAACACACACACATACTCCCAATCTCTCCCAAACCGAAACACATGCTCTTACTCTCCTCCAAACACAAACACACTCACACACACACTCTCTCTCTCCCCCAAACGCACACAGTCATTCTCCCCCAAATGCACACACTCACTCACTCTACCACACACAGACCCACACAGACACACACACAGACACAGTCACACACGCACGCCCAAATACACACACACTCACTCACACTCTCTCAAGCACACAAACTCACTCACTCTCCCCCAAACAATCACACTCATTCTCTCTCCCCCAAGCATACACATATACTCTCACTGACTCGTCCCCAACACACACACACTCACTCATTCTGTCTCAAACACACACACTCACTCACTCTCCCCCAAACACACACACAATATCACTCTCCCCCAAACACACACACACTCACTCTCCCCCAAACATATACAAACACACACTCTCATTCTCCCCCAAACACACACACAGACACTCTCACTCTCTCCCAAACACACACACTCACTCACTCTCCCTCAAACCCACACACAAACTCACTCTCCACCAAAATACACACACACACTCTCACTCTACCCCAAACACACATATACTCACACTCTCCCCCAAACACACACACACTCACTCACTCTCTCCCAAACACGCACAGTCACTCTCCTCCAAACATACACATACACAATCTCTCACTCTCTCCCAAACACACATATACCCACACCCTCCCCCACACAGACACACACTCACTCACTCTCTCCCAAACACACACACTCACTCTCCCCCAAACATACACACACACACTCTCACACTCCCCCAATCATACACACACACTCACTCTCCCCCAAATACACACACACACACTCACTCTCTCACTCTCCCTCAAACACATACACACACACACACAATCACTCTCCCCCAACATATACACACATTCTCTCACTCTCCCCCAAACACACACACCCACACTCTTAATCTCTCCCAAACATACACAAACACACACTCTCACTCTCCCCCAAACACACACACATACTCTCAATCTCTCCCAAACCCAAACACATGCTCTTACTCTCCTCCAAACACTAACACACACTCACATACACACTCTTACTCTTCCCCAAACACAGACAGTCATTCTCCCCCAAATGCACACACTCACACACTCTACCATACACAGACACACACACACACACACACACACACACACACACACACTCACGCCCAAATACACACACACTCACTCACTCTCTCTCAAGCACACAAACTCACTCACTCTCCCCCTAGCAATCACACTCATTCACTCTCCCCCAACTTTAAACATACGTTCTCACTCACTCTCTCCCAACACACTCAAACACTCACCCATTCTGTCTCAAACACACACACTCACTCACTCTCCACCAAACACACACACACACAGACACTCTCACTCTCTCCCAAACAGACACACTCACTCACTCTCCCTCAAACACACACTCAAACTCACTCTCCCAAAACATACACACACACACTCTCACTCTCCCCCTAACACACACACATACTCTCAATCTCTCCCAAACCCAAACACATGCTATTACTCTCCTCCAAACACTAACACACACTCACATACACACTCTTACTCTCCCCCAAACACGCACAGTCATTCTCCCCCAAATGCACACACTCACACACTCTACCACACACAGACACACACACACACACACACACACACTCACGCCCAAATACACACACACTCTCTCACTCTCTCTCAAGCACACAAACTCACTCACTCTCACCCAAACAATCACACTCATTCACTCTCCCACAACTTTAAACATACGTTCTCACTCACTCTCTCCCAACACACACAAACACTCACCCATTCTGTCTCAAACACACACACTCACTCACCCTCCACCAAACACACACACACAGACACTCTCACTCTCTCCCAAACACACACACTCACTCACTCTCCCTCAAACACGCACTCAAACTCACTCTCCCCCAAACATACACACACTCTCACTCTTCCCCAAACACACATATACCCACACTCTCCCCCAAGCACATACACACTCACTCACTCTCTCCCAAACACACAGTCACTCTCCCCCAAACATACACACACACACACTCTCACTCTCCCCCAATCATACACACACACTCATTCTCCCCCAAACACACACACACTCACTCACTCACTCTCCCTCAAACATATACACAAACACAGACACTCATTCTCCCCCAAACATATACACACACACTCTCCCTCTCCCCCAAACACACACACCCACACTCTACTCTCTCCCAAACATACACATACACACACTCTCACTCTCCCCCAAACACACACACATACTCTCAATCTCTCCCAAACACAGACACATGCTCTCATTCTCCTCCAAACACACACACACACACTCACACACACACTCTCTCTCTCCCAAACACACACAGACATTCTCCCCCAAATGTACACACTCACTCACTCTACCACACACAGACACACTCACACACTCACACACACAGACACACACTCACGCCCAAATCCACAAACTCACTCACTCTCTCTCAAGCTCACAAACTCACTCACTATCCCCCAAGCATATACACCCACCATCTCACTCTCCACCAAACACACCCAAACAGACTCTCACTCTCCCCCAGACACACACACACAGACTCTCACTCTCTCCCAAATACACACACACACTCTCACTCTCTCCCAAACATGCACACACACACTGTCACTTTCCCTCAAACTCACAAACACACACTCACACCTTCCCCCAAACACACACACACTCTCAATCTCCCCCAAATTCACACACGCACTCACTCATCCTCCCCCAAACGAGCACATACACACACACACTCTCACTCTCCCCCAAAAACACACACACACATACACACACACACACGCTCTCCACCAAACAGTCACTGGCCCCCGAACAAACACACACACACACACACACACACTCACTCTCCCCCAAACAGACACACTCTCTCACTCTTTCCCAAACACACAAGCACACACAAACACACTCTCGCTCTCTCCCAAACACACACACACTCTCACTCCCTCCCAAACACACACACACACACACACATTTCATTCCCCCCGAAATGCACACACTCATTCACTATACCACAGACACACACACACACACACACACACACACACACACGCTCTCCACCAAACAGTCACTGTCCCCCGAACACACACACACACACACACAAACACACTCTCACGCTCTCCCAAAACACACACACGCACAAACACACTCTCGCTCTCTCACAAACACACACACATTCTCACTCTCCCCCGACACATACACACTCTCTCCCAAACAAACACACACACTCTCACTCCCTCCCAAACACACACACACACATTTCATTCCCCCCGAAATGCACACACTCACTCACTATACCACAGACACACACACACACACACACACACAAACACACGCAACCCCAAATACATTCACTCTCCCCTAAACATACACACACACTCTTACTCTCCCCCAACCACACACACACTCTCACACTCCCCCAAACACACACACACACTCACTCTCCCCAAACATATAGAAACACACACTCTCACTCTCCCCCAAACACACACATAGACACTCTCACTCTCTCCCAAACACACACACTCACTCACTCTCCCTCAAACACACACTCAAACTCACTCTCCACCAAACATACACACACTCTCACTCTCCCCCAATCATACACACACACTCACTCACTCACTCTCCCTCAAACACATACACACACACAGACACTCACTCTCCTCCAAACATATACACACACACTCTCACTCTCCCCCAAACACACACACCCACACTCGACTCTCTCCCAAACATACACATACACACACTCTCACTCTCCCCCAAACACACACACATACTCTCAATCTCTCCCAAACACAGACACATGCTCTCATTCTCCTCCAAACACACACACACACACTCACACATGCACTCTCTCTCTCCCAAACACACACAGTCATTCTTCCCCAAATGTACACACTCACTCACTCTACCATACACAGACACACTCACACACACACACAGACACACACTCACGCCCAAATACACAAACTCACTCACTCTCTCTCAAGCACACAAACTCACTCACTATCCCCCAAGCATATACACCCACAATCTCAATCTCCACCAAACACACCCAAACAGACTCTCACTCTCCCCCAGACACACACACACAGACTCTCACTCTCTCCCAAAAACACACACACACTCTCACTCTCTCCCAAACATGCACACACACACTGTCACTTTCCCTCAAACTCACAAACACACACTCTCACCCTCCCCCAAACACACACACACTCTCAATCTCTCCTAAATTCACACACGCACTCACTCATCCTCCCCCAAACATGCACATATACACACACGCTCTCACTCTCCCCCAAACACACACACACACATACACACACACACGCTCTCCACCAAACAGTCACTGTCCCTCGAACAAACACACACACACACACACACACTCACTCTCCCACAAACAGACACACTCTCTCACTCTTTCCCAAACACACAAACACACACAAACAAACTCTTGCTCTCTCCCAAACACACACACACACTCTCACTCCCTCCCAAACACACACACATACACACATACACATTTCATTCCCCCCGAAATGCACACACTCACTCACTATACCACAGACACACACACACACACACAGACACACACTCACCCCCAAATACATTCACTGTCCCCTAAATATACACACACACTCTCACTCTCCCCCAAACGCACACACAATCTCACTCTCCCCCAAACACACACACACTCACTCTCCCCCAAACATATACAAACACACACTCTCACTCTCCCCCAAACACACACACAGACACTCTCACTCTCTCCCAAACACACACACTCACTCACTCTTCCCCAAACAGACACACTCTCTCACTCTTTCCCAAACACACAAACACACACAAACACACTCTCGCTCTCTCCCAAACACACACACACACTCTCACTCCCTCCCAAACACACACACACACACACACACACACACACATTTCATTCCCCCCGAAATGCACACACTCACTCACTATACCACAGACACACACACACACTCACACACAGACACACACTCACCCCCAAATACATTCACTGTCCCCTAAACATACACACACACTCTCACTCTCCCCCAAACACACACAATCTCACTCTCCCCCAAACACACACACACTCACTCTCCCCCAAACATATACAAACACACACTCTCACTCTCCCCCAAACACACACACAGACACTCTCACTCTCTCCCAAACACACACACTCACTCACTCTCCCTCAAACAAACACACAAACTCACTCTCCACCAAACATACACACACACACTCTCACTCTCCCCCAAACACACATATACTCACACTCTCCCCCAAACACACACACACTCACTCACTCTCTCCCAAACACACACAGTCACTCACCCCCAAACATACAAATACATAAACTCTCACTCTCTCCCAAACACACATATACCCACACCCTCCCCCAAACACACATACTCACAATCTCTCCCAAACCCAAACACATGCTATTACTCTCCTCCAAACATAAACACACACTCACACACACACTCTTACTCTCCCCCAAACACACACAGTCATTCTCCCCCAAATGCACATGCACACACACACTCTACCACACACAGACACACACACACACACACACAGACACACACTCACGCCCAAATACACACACACTCACTCACTCTCTCTCAAGCACACAAACTCACTCACTCTCCCCCAAACAATCACACACATTCTCTCTCCCCCAACCTTAAACATACACTCTCACTCACTCTCTCCCAACACACACAAACACTCACTCATTCTGTCTCAAACACACACACTCTCACCCTCCCCCAAACACACACACACTCTCAATCTCCCCCCAAATTCACACATGCACTCACTCATCCTCCCCCAAACACACACACACACATACACACACACACGCTCTCCACCAAACAGTCACTGTCCCCCGAACACACACACACACACACACACTCTCACTCTCTCCCAAACACACACACACACACACACACACACTCACTCTCCCCCAAACAGACACACTCTCTCACTCTTTCCCAAACACACAAACACACACAAACACACTCTCGCTCTCTCCCAAACACACATACACACAGTCTCACTCCCTCCCAAACACACACACACACACACACACACATACACATTTCATTCCCCCCGAAATGCACACACTCACTCACTATACCACAGAGACACACACACACACACAGACACACACTCAACCCCAAATACATTCACTGTCCCCTAAACATACACACACACTCTCACTCTCCCCCAAACACACACACAATCTCACTCTCCCCCAAACACACACACACTCACTCTCCCCCAAACATATACAAACACACACTCTCACTCTCCCCCAAACACACACACAGACTCTCTCACTCTCTCCCAAACACACACACTCACTCACTCTCCCTCAAACAAACACACAAACTCACTCTCCACCAAACATACACACACACACTCTCACTCTCCCCCAAACACACATATACTCACACTCTCCCCCAAACACACACACACTCACTCACTCTCTCCCAAACACACACAGTCACTCACCCCCAAACATACAAATACATAAACTTTCACTCTCTCCCAAACACACATATACCCACACCCTCCCCCAAACACACATACTCACAATCTCTCCCAAACCCAAACACATGCTATTACTCTCCTCCAAACATAAACACATACTCACACACACACTCTTACTATCCCCCAAACACACAGTCATTCTCCCCCAAATGCGCATGCACACACACACTCTACCACACACAGACACACACACACACACACACAGACACACACTCACGCCCAAATACAAACACACTCACTCACTCTCTCTCAAGCACACAAACTCACTAACTCTCCCCCAAACAATCACACTCATTCTCTCTCCCCCAACCTTAAACATACACTCTCACTCACTCTCTCCCAACACACACAAACACTCACTCATTCTGTCTCAAACACACACACTCTCACCCTCCCCCAAACATACACACTCACTCACTCTTCCCCAAACAGACACACTCTCTCACTCTTTCCCAAACACACAAACACACACAAACACACTCTCGCTCTCTCCCAAACACACACACACACTCTCACTCCCTCCCAAACACACACACACACACACACACATTTCATTCCCCCCGAAATGCACACACTCACTCACTATACCACAGACACACACACACACTCACACACAGACACACACTCACCCCCAAATACATTCACTGTCCCCTAAACATACACACACACTCTCACTCTCCCCCAAACACACACAATCTCACTCTCCCCCAAACACACACACACTCACTCTCCCCCAAACATATACAAACACACACTCTCACTCTCCCCCAAACACACACACAGACACTCTCACTCTCTCCCAAACACACACACTCACTCACTCTCCCTCAAACAAACACACAAACTCACTCTCCACCAAACATACACACACACACTCTCACTCTCCCCCAAACACACATATACTCACACTCTCCCCCAAACACACACACACTCACTCACTCTCTCCCAAACACACACAGTCACTCACCCCCAAACATACAAATACATAAACTCTCACTCTCTCCCAAACACACATATACCCACACCCTCCCCCAAACACACATACTCACAATCTCTCCCAAACCCAAACACATGCTATTACTCTCCTCCAAACATAAACACACACTCACACACACACTCTTACTCTCCCCCAAACACACACAGTCATTCTCCCCCAAATGCACATGCACACACACACTCTACCACACACAGACACACACACACACACACACAGACACACACTCACGCCCAAATACACACACACTCACTCACTCTCTCTCAAGCACACAAACTCACTCACTCTCCCCCAAACAATCACACACATTCTCTCTCCCCCAACCTTAAACATACACTCTCACTCACTCTCTCCCAACACACACAAACACTCACTCATTCTGTCTCAAACACACACACTCTCACCCTCCCCCAAACACACACACACTCTCAATCTCCCCCCAAATTCACACATGCACTCACTCATCCTCCCCCAAACACACACACACACATACACACACACACGCTCTCCACCAAACAGTCACTGTCCCCCGAACACACACACACACACACACACTCTCACTCTCTCCCAAACACACACACACACACACACACACTCACTCTCCCCCAAACAGACACACTCTCTCACTCTTTCCCAAACACACAAACACACACAAACACACTCTCGCTCTCTCCCAAACACACATACACACAGTCTCACTCCCTCCCAAACACACACACACACACACACACACACATACACATTTCATTCCCCCCGAAATGCACACACTCACTCACTATACCACAGAGACACACACACACACACAGACACACACTCAACCCCAAATACATTCACTGTCCCCTAAACATACACACACACTCTCACTCTCCCCCAAACACACACACAATCTCACTCTCCCCCAAACACACACACACTCACTCTCCCCCAAACATATACAAACACACACTCTCACTCTCCCCCAAACACACACACAGACTCTCTCACTCTCTCCCAAACACACACACTCACTCACTCTCCCTCAAACAAACACACAAACTCACTCTCCACCAAACATACACACACACACTCTCACTCTCCCCCAAACACACATATACTCACACTCTCCCCCAAACACACACACACTCACTCACTCTCTCCCAAACACACACAGTCACTCACCCCCAAACATACAAATACATAAACTTTCACTCTCTCCCAAACACACATATACCCACACCCTCCCCCAAACACACATACTCACAATCTCTCCCAAACCCAAACACATGCTATTACTCTCCTCCAAACATAAACACATACTCACACACACACTCTTACTATCCCCCAAACACACAGTCATTCTCCCCCAAATGCGCATGCACACACACACTCTACCACACACAGACACACACACACACACACACAGACACACACTCACGCCCAAATACAAACACACTCACTCACTCTCTCTCAAGCACACAAACTCATTAACTCTCCCCCAAACAATCACACTCATTCTCTCTCCCCCAACCTTAAACATACACTCTCACTCACTCTCTCCCAACACACACAAACACTCACTCATTCTGTCTCAAACACACACACTCTCACCCTCCCCCAAACACACACACTCACTCACTCTTCCCCAAACAGACACACTCTCTCACTCTTTCCCAAACACACAAACACACACAAACACACTCTCGCTCTCTCCCAAACACACACACACACTCTCACTCCCTCCCAAACACACACACACACACACACACACATTTCATTCCCCCCGAAATGCACACACTCACTCACTATACCACAGACACACACACACACTCACACACAGACACACACTCACCCCCAAATACATTCACTGTCCCCTAAACATACACACACACTCTCACTCTCCCCCAAACACACACAATCTCACTCTCCCCCAAACACACACACACTCACTCTCCCCCAAACATATACAAACACACACTCTCACTCTCCCCCAAACACACACACAGACACTCTCACTCTCTCCCAAACACACACACTCACTCACTCTCCCTCAAACAAACACACAAACTCACTCTCCACCAAACATACACACACACACTCTCACTCTCCCCCAAACACACATATACTCACACTCTCCCCCAAACACACACACACTCACTCACTCTCTCCCAAACACACACAGTCACTCACCCCCAAACATACAAATACATAAACTCTCACTCTCTCCCAAACACACATATACCCACACCCTCCCCCAAACACACATACTCACAATCTCTCCCAAACCCAAACACATGCTATTACTCTCCTCCAAACATAAACACACACTCACACACACACTCTTACTCTCCCCCAAACACACACAGTCATTCTCCCCCAAATGCACATGCACACACACACTCTACCACACACAGACACACACACACACACACACAGACACACACTCACGCCCAAATACACACACACTCACTCACTCTCTCTCAAGCACACAAACTCACTCACTCTCCCCCAAACAATCACACACATTCTCTCTCCCCCAACCTTAAACATACACTCTCACTCACTCTCTCCCAACACACACAAACACTCACTCATTCTGTCTCAAACACACACACTCTCACCCTCCCCCAAACACACACACACTCTCAATCTCCCCCCAAATTCACACATGCACTCACTCATCCTCCCCCAAACACACACACACATACACACACACACGCTCTCCACCAAACAGTCACTGTCCCCCGAACACACACACACACACACACTCTCACTCTCTCCCAAACACACACACACACACACACACACTCACTCTCCCCCAAACAGACACACTCTCTCACTCTTTCCCAAACACACAAACACACACAAACACACTCTGGCTCTCTCCCAAACACACACACACTCTCACTCTCCCCCCCACACACACACTCACACTCTCTCCCAAAAACACACACACACTCTCACTTTCCCCCAAACACTCACACACACACACAAACTTTCACTCACTCCCAAACACTCACACACTCACTCTCCACCAAACACACACTCACGCACTCTTACTCTCCCTCAAACTCACAAACACAACACTCTCACACTCCACCAAACACACACACAAACACACACACACACACACACAACTCACTCACTCTCTCTCAAACACACACACACTCTCACTCTCCCCCAAACACACACACACTCCCTCACTCTCCCCCAAACACACACACACACTCTCACTCTCCCCCAAACACACACACACACACACAAACACACTCTCTATCTCACTCTCCCCCCCACACACACACACACTCTCACTCTCCCCCAAACACACACACACTCTCTCACTCTGCTCCAAACACACACACACACACTCTCTCTCTCACTCTCCCCCAAACACACACACACACCCTCTCACTCTCCCCCAAACACACACACACACATTCTCACTCTCAACCAAACATACACACACACACGCCCTCACTCTCCCCAAAACACACACACGCACACTATTACTCTCATCCAAACACACACACACACACACAGGCACTCAAACACTCACTCTCTCCCAAACAACGACACACACTCTCTCACTCTTCACCAAACACACACACACACTCTCATTCTCTGCCAAACACACACACACACTCACTCTCCCTCAAACATACAAGCACACACTCTTACTCTCTGCCAAACACACACACACACTCACTCTCCCTCAAATATACACACACACAACTCTCACTCTCCCCCAAACACACATATACCCACACACTCCCCCAAACACATAAACACTCACTCACTCACTTTCTCCCAAACACACACTCACACTCCCCCAAACATACACACACACATTCTCACTCACCCCCAATCATACACACACACTCACTCTCCCCCAAACAATCACACGCACACTCACTCACTCGGTCTCCCTCAAACATATACACACACACACACACTCACTCTCCCCCAAACATATACACACACACGCTCACTCTCCCCCAAACACACACACACGCTCTCACTCTCCTCTAAACATACACACACATACTCTCTCTTTTTCCCCTAAAGACACACAGTCATTCTCCCCCAAAGCACACACTCAGTCACTCTACCTCACACACACACACACATACACACACTCACCCATGCCCAAATACACACACACTCACTCACTCTACCCCAAACACACACACTCATTCACTCTCCATCCAACTTACACATACAGTCTCACTCACTCTCCCCAACACACACACACACTCACTCACTCTCTCTCAAACACACACATACTCACTCTCCCCCAAACATATACAAGCACACACTCTCACTCTCCCCCAAACACACACACAGAGACTATCACTCTCCCCCAAACATTCACACACACTCTCACTCTCCTCCAAACACACACACACACACTCTCTCTCACTCTCCCCCAAAATCACACACACACTCTCACTCTCCCCCAAACACACACACACACTCTTACTCTGTTCGAAACACACACACAGACTCTCTCTCTCACTCTCCCCCAAACACACACACACACATACACACACACACACTCTCCCCCAAACACTCACTCTCCCTCAAACACACACACACACACACGCACTCTCTCACTCTCTCCCAAACGCACACACTCTCACTCTCTCCCAAACACCTACACACAATCACTCTCACTCTCCCCCAAACACACACAGTCATTCTCCCCCAAATGCACACACTCACTCACTCTACCACACACACACACAGACACACACTCATGCTCAAATACACACACACTCACTCACTCTCCCCCAAACAGTCACACACATTCACTCTCCCCAAAGCTTACACATACACTCTCACTCACTCCCCCAAACACGCGCACACACTCATTCATTCTCTCTCAAACACACACACTCTCACTCTCCCCCAAACATACACATGCACTCTCACTCTCCCCCAAACACACAGACTCTTATTCTGCTCCAAACACACACACACTCTCTCACTCTCAACCAAACATACACACACACGCCCTCACTCTCCCCAACACACACACACACACACACTCACACTCTTACTCTCTTCCAAACACACACACACACACAAACAGACATACACTCAGCCCCAAATACACACACACTCCCCCAAACACACACGCTCACTCACTCTCTCCCAAACACTCACACACACACACACACACACAAACTCTCACTCTCTCCCAAACACACACGCACACACTAACGCCCTCACTCTCCCCCAAACACACGCACACACACACACTCTCACTCTCTCCCAAACGCACAACACAATTACTCTCTCCCAAACACATGCAAACACACACACACTCACACACACACACACAGTCATTCTCCCCCAAATGCACACTCTCACTCACTATACCACACACACACACAGACATACACTCACCCCCAAATACACACACACTCCCCCAAACATAAACACACTCACTCACTTTCCACCAAACACACACACACTCATTCACTCTCCCCCAAAGGTGCATACACACACTCTCACTCTCTCCCAAACACACACACACTCTCACTCTCTCCCAAACACACACTCGTTCTCTCTCCCCCAAACATGCACACACACACTCTCACTCTCCCCCAAACACTCACACACACAAACTTTCACTCACTCCCAAACACACACACACTAACTCTCCACCAAACACACGCACGCACACTCTTACTCTTCCTCAAACTCACAAACACACACTCTCACACTCCACCAAACACACACACAAACACACACACACACACACTCTCTCTCCCTCTCCCAAACACACACACACTGTCACTCTCCCCCAAACACACACACACTCCCTCACTCTCTCCCAAACACACACACACACTCTCACTCCCTGCCAAACATACACACACACACACATTTCATTCTCCCCCAAATGCACACACTCACTCATTATACCACAGACACACACACACACAGACACACACTCACCCCCAAATACATTCACTCTCCCCTAAACATAGACACACGCTCTCACTCTCCCCAAACACACACACACTCTCACTCTCCCCCAAACACACACACATACACTCACTCACTCACCCTCCCCCTAACACACACACACACTCTCACTCTCGCCCAAACACACACACACTCACTCACCCTCCCCCAAACACACACATACTTCCCCAAAGACACACACATATACTCACCCACTCTCCCTGAAACACACACACACTCTCTCTCTTCATAACACAAACACACACACACACAAACACGCACTCATTCACTCTGCCACAAACACACACACACTCACCCTTTCCCACACACACTCACTCAACTACACTCTCTCTGTCCCACTCCCCTGGCAGCGAGACTTTTTATCTACCTCATATACCACCCCTTCCTCCCACCCCCCATTCATCCCCACCCCCACCTGGCTAAGAGTGGGAGTTCTACAATGGTTGGTCAATCTACATTCATCAGTTGGATCTGTCTCTCCAGAGAGAAGGAGGATTGCGGAATAGAGGCTGTGCTCAATGCTGCCTTCTTAATACAGTGCCCAGATTGAGGAGGGGAAGAAGCCAGAAAGCTACTGAATGCACTTTTTCTGCATCTGTGCTACTCGCCTTTCCCTGTTGCAGCCGTATGGCTGCGACGCTCCTTCACAGATTATAGGTGCCCAAGAAGCCAGCCCAACATCTTGACATGTCAAGTCCTTAGTGGATCAAGAGGCTTGAGGATAACCATGCTATGGTCACCCTCGCTCATTTGATGCCTAATTTTTGAATGGCTGGATGCCTTTTGGCCCGGCACTATCTAGCATAGCCTAGAGAAGAGCCCCGGCTTAAGGTGCATGGTCCAGTGGAGCCCCATGAAGACCCAGAGGCTGGGGAGGTCAGACCCATGGAGGTAACTGGCATGAGCAAGGGTCTACTGAAGATGCTTTTCCTAGTTGGAGATGGGCGAGAAACAGTGCCATGCACATCTACGCTTGTCAAGAGATGTGGTGGCTCATATCCGCTACATTCTGCGGGAGGATCTGATGCTGCACGGATTGAGAGGAGACCCCCTGCCAGAACCCCTGAAGGCCACCACTGCACCCAATTGTTTTGCCAGCAGCTCATTCCAGGGATAAACAGGGGACCTAAACGGCATCTCTCAGTCCTCCACACATAAATGTATAAAGGAGGTGACATTCCCTCTACAGTAATGCTCATCATTATATAAAGTTCACAATGGATGAAGCTAGCCAGGCTGTTAGACGTGTGTCTTACAGTGACCTCAGGCTTCTCCAGCGTACAGGGTATGATTGATTGCACACATGTCACTTTAAGAGCTCCCTGGCAGCAGCCCCTGATCTTTATTAACAGGAAAGGGTTCCACTCCCTTGATGTTCAGCTGGTGTGGATTATCAGAAACACATAGTGTATGTTTGTGTCAGGTACCCTGAGAATTCCCATGACTCCTACATCCTGAGTCACTCCCATGTGCCACAGATACTCAAAGGGCTGTGGCTCTTAGAGGGTTGGCTGCTGGGTGACAAGGATCCTGCTGAAAAGATGGCCACTCAAGTGGAGCTCTGCAGTACTCTTCACATAGCGTCCCACATCATCACAGTCTGTTAAGCCCTGCACAACTTGGCGCTTCGAAGGGGAGATCACTTGCCAGAGGGAGACATGGATGAGTCTGAGGACTCCTCGGATGATGAGGAACTGGAAGGGCAGAATCCTGAATGATGGGCAGCTTCCAAATGAGAGTCCCCTCACAGTGGCATAACGTGGAAGACATGCCTGTGACACTCTGGCAGCCACCAGGTTCCAGCAGGAGTAAGGTCCAGGCAAGGGGACCCGAGCACATTTCTCCTGTCCCTTAGTGCTATTCCAGCGATCAAAAAGTCCTTTAAAAGCAGTGACATCGCAAGCAAGTTCAGCAATCGGCCTTAGACCTGCAAACCTCAAGGATGACAACACCCTCATCTCTGGAAAGGTCACAGTCAAAGCTGTAGGAAGCCACTGAGGGAAGTGAAAATCAGCACCCCAGCGCCAACCCTGCATCAACCTCACATGATGCATTCGTGGCCACCTGACTGAGTCATTTTGTGTAACCACAGAGACGCGCAAATTGTTGTGGAAACCATAATTGCTGCAGGACCTGTGCTTTCACACAGACTATGAAGAAAGCTCAGTGTTGATGAAACAAACAACATAACCTGGAAGCCTCCAAGACACATGTGCTCACGTAACTGTATGGTGTATTGTAAGGCCTAATAGTTCCAAACTCAAGATGCAGACACTTTCAGGGAAAGTTTCCCACATCTCCCTGACATCACACAAAGGGCAAGTGACTAACATGAGTCTGCTCAACATCACATAAATCTGAGGCTCATAAAGGGAGACACTCATGGACTGGGAGCTTGGGTCACCCTCGCAATAAGAGGGAACATATTTGCATATGAACGACACATTCAGATCATGAGACCATTGTCATGAACAGGAGGTATATTTGCAAAGGTGCATTATGTACACAGTGAGTGAACAACCATGTCTCCATAGTGATCTCTTACTTTTTCTAACCCAACCTCTACAAATTGGTGCATCCCCAACATCTGCAGCAGAGGTGGTGGCAGCCTGCTGACTGTGATATCCTGTTGTCTGTGATGACCTCGGCAGGCGTTTTCTGCAGGGTTGAGGCTTGGAGGACCCTGTCCTGCCTTGGGTCTCCTGGTGTGAGGCAGGTGCACTCTCCTTGGCTTGCAGAGCTGGAGATGATGGAGCCACAGACAGAGGGAATTGGGAGCGGCTAGATACTCTCGGAGTCACCAGGGTCGATGGCCCCAGGGTGTCGAGCTGATGGTCCTCCACCCTGTGGGTGCTCGAGGGCCCCTGCCTGACTCCCTGAGAAGGGGCTCCTCAAGGAGCTAGCCTCTTCCCTTTTTGATTCTTCCACATACACACACATCTTGAGAACTATCTTGAATGGAGTCCATGAACTCATCCTCCACACGATTACTGCAAATTTGATTTACCTTCAAGGGTTCTGCTCACACCACTTGCTCCCAGTGCTGTAGTTTTCTATCCACCTTGACCTGCACTATGACAGGAATGACACAGAGGAGGACAAGCTGGTCAAAGAGGGAGGAGGAGGGAGAGGATGTGCTCCTAGCAGGAGACCATATCCACCCAGGATCTTCAGGGAGCCATTTTCCTATCTCAACCTCAGTGAAGAACAACATATGCGACATCTTCATTTCACTAAAATGATGCACACAGAAATCTGCAGACAAGCCTGTTGCAGGCAGACCTGCAGTCTCAGAACAGGGTGATGGCAGCATTGCCAGTGGCTGTGAAGGTGACCGTGGCCTTGAACTTCTTTGTATCGGGTTCCTTGCAGACCAGAGCGGACAACTTCCCTAACATCTTGCAGTTCACCATCCAGCATTGTATAGGGAGTCATTGGCGCTCTGTATGCAAAGAGAGGGAAATACATTGCATTCTCTCTTCAGAGAGAAGCAGATGGAGTGAGTATGCAGTTTTGCCGCGAAATGGTTCCATTCTCTCAACGTCAAGATGGTGTGCAACAATACTCAGTACATTATGTAGATCAACACCCACTATTGCCTTGATGCCTTTATTCTGTGCCAGTTCACCTGTGTCATCAGCATTTGAGTCACCATGAGAAACCAGAGGGTGGCTATTGGATGGCAAGAGCTACACGCTGACCACCTGACTTATGACTGTGATGTGCAATCTATTCATATGTAGACAGCATGCATGTAACAAGAGCCATACTAACACACAAAATGTCATCGATCAGACTTTTGGGGTGCTGAAACAGTGTTTCCACTGCCTGGGCCCTTCAGAGGGTGCCTCACAATTTGTCATGGTTTGCTGTATCCTACACAACCTCACCACCATGAGGGTACAGCCTATGAGCAGCTGAGGAAGAGGAGGAGGGGAAAGAAGAGAAAGAGGAAGAGGAGGAGCAGGAGGAAGGCAGGAGGCAACCAACACATTCCTTTCTGCCTGGGCTGTGATGGTGGTACCAGTGAAAGCAATCCCAACCCCCCTTTAACCTTATCTTCTCTCTGATATTGACAGCATAATGCTGAGATAAACCACCAGAAATCAGACAGGTTGTCACTGGAATAACTCCCAGCTTGGATGAGATGAAATTATTGGTTAGTTTAACCTTACTTAAGATGTTTGACTGTTTCTTGGTTTGTTGGTGTTGTGGAATTATTATTCTGCTCTATGTGGTGTAATACTAGCTTCTTCTTCATACTTGTTGCTTGGTTTATGAAACAAACATGTTAAAACCATGAGCATTCTTCAGTCTGTTCATTGTAGAATTTCATGAAAATGTCAAAGACCCAACAATATTTAAAACTGTGTCCACTAACCTCATAATAGTTAAATGCATGGCAACAAAATTGACTTTTAAACATTTGGAATCACAATTTACGTTATTGAAGCTACAATAGGTTCATTAAATTAAAAAAAATACTCAGATTTTATTGGAAATTCGGTATGAGCACAATAGGGTGGAATCTTTTTGCCTCATCGGCTATGAATGAAGAGGAGTTTCATCCTATGTTTCCTCAATATGATGTCCAAGCTGGGTGACACTGTTTGATGTCATTACAACAACATGATATAACTTTTGTTTGTTTCACAATTAATGAATGATGGTAATGGAAGCCAGGGCAGAATAGCTTAGACACTGGCAGTAAACTGTTATCGATAGCTTGATGCTTCAATGCCTGATTCGTTGTGTATGTTAACAGGATCAGTTGAACATTATATTTTTCTCTTCTGTCAAGGCCACAGATTTAGGGTCTAAAAATAATATTTATTTATAATATTAATAGAGTTGGATGTTTTATATATATTTCAAAAATCAACACATGGCAGAACAGGGAAGTAGTAGATTTCTCAACCGATTGACCTGTTACATAGTTTTTAAAATCATTAGAAATGTGTGAAACTCCTTTGCAAATATACACGCTGGATACTCCCAGATGTAAATCTTCTCTTTTTGGCCTTTGACCTTATTTGCTGCATCTTAATTTTTGTATTGAGACTTCTGTCAGTATCAAACTTCATGTCAAGTATCTGCACTTTGCATCTGAATATCTCCAACGTCATTTCATGATATGATTCAGAGTGAAATGCTGACTCATTTTGCATTGGTTTTAAAAAGCATCCTAGGCTCTGCAAAGAACAATGTGTTTATTTTGCATAGCAAACTGCATTTGAACACTATGATGCACCCTGTGGCTCACATTTACATCCTCTTCTTAAAAATATTAAACAGACAAACAAAAGCAACAGGTTGTAACAAAGATGCTGTTCGAGTACAATTGTTCTGTTAAGACCCAAAGCAAAAACTAAGCCAGGCCTGATAAAGGGTGCCAATTGAAATATTAACCTATCTTCCTCTCTCAGTTTAGAACTAACTTATCGTTTTGAAAATTTCCCAACTATTGCTGAACCATTGCCAATAACATGACTTGGTCATTTTTTTGCTGATAATAGCAATAAATTAAGATTTTTCTTTTGTTGATTCTGTACATCCCTCTGCTTTATCACAATCCAATGCTATAAATATACAAATATTTTTTTCTTAGAAATACCACATTAAAAGAAAAAGAAACTGCCGTAGTTTGAAATTCTTTTTTAGCAAGGCAGTGGTTTAATGACCTATGAGTTACTGTAGCTATAAAAAATATTTTCCACTTGTCTAATGCACCAGGTTGCCCCCATTCCTTATTGTGCAAAGTTTACAATTAAAAATGATTTGAAGGATTGCTAGTGTAAAATGAAAAGAAAGGAGTTTATCAAGCTTTCAGTAGATGATTCTGAAATGTTTTTGTCCATTTTTTGGAAAAAAGACAAATGCACCCACTGGAGAATGTGGTTACAACACCTGATCTTATTCATTGGTTCTTAGAACTCTGCAGCACAAGTCTGGTAGTTTCCTAGAAATTAAAATTACTATTTTGATGGTTAAAAAGTGAACTTATCTCATCGTCTTTTATCTTAGGGTGCCACCATCACCTTTCTTGTTCAAAATTAAATTCCATACGTTCACCACTGCTGCATAGAAAGTAATAATTTGCAGCAATCTATTGATGTCTTGCTTATTTTTTTCTATGGTAACAAGTTTAAAAAAAAATCTTAAGGTTACAAGGTCTGAGAAAGTTTCATTTTGGAGGCTGCTCATGTTTGGGCCACAATTCGAGTTACTGTGAGAAAAACTGTCATTTCTAAGTAGTCTCACTCTTACCCCACTTACGTCTAGCTTACACATGCCTATTTTCCCCACATTTTTTGTTTTTATCAATACTTCTGAATTTCCTGTTTACTTCCCCTCCTGAGATCCAAGTACCCAACCTGACAAACTATCCCTTGTCCCTGCACCTACTCTGGTTCAAAATGAAGCCCCATCTCAGTGTCTCCCACTGCAAGACATTCTTTCATGGGACTACAATGCTGTGGAACATCTTAAAAAAGGGAGGGAAAAACACAAATAAAAACAGGAAATGCCTGAGCTACGCAGCAGCTGGAAATAGAAAAGGTGGATTTTGATGTTTTGGGTGGATATCCTTCATCAGAAATGAAGCATAGATGGTTACTGAGCATTTAACTAAGATTGGAGAAAAGAAAATAATGAAAGAGAGACATGGGGGAACAGGGAGGTGAATCAGTAATTGTGCCAGTCATAGAGAGGAAGTTTGTGGGTTGAATGACTTGCTAGTTGCTTTACAAGAAATTGTTGGGTGATATAAACAGTTGCAAGGCTATAGAGAAAGGACAGAGGAGCAGGATTAATTGAACAGCTTTTTCAAACAATGAGGTAATGCACAATATGCGAATGGCTTTCCGTGCTGTATGATTCTATGATCACCACTGCGAATCTTACTATCTTAATCTTCCCTTTTCTCCTACAATCGAGAATCTTCTGAAACCTAAACTGGCATCACTTAACCATGGTTTATTGATTGGCACGAAGTCATGATGCTCTTTTGAAGAGCTGGTGCAGACACAGTATACCGAATGGCCTCCTTTTGCGCCATAACAATTCTGTGATTTATCTTTTCTTCCACACTTTTCGATACTTGATGATGTCCTATATTGGGGACCTTAGCACTTAGCACTAGGTTTCTCAATTAAAAGAAAAGTTGCAATGAGATGACATGGTGTTACTGGTTGTATGTTTCTATTGCAGTAAATGCTTTATATTGTCTCCTAAGGACCTTTACAAGTTTATTTCTTCTGGAGAGGTGTGGGCAGTGGTAATTGATCCTTCCTCCCCTTAAAGTGGTTGCAGCAGTTCCACCAGGATCATGCCAATTGTGCCCTCCACTGCTGATCCTACCAGAGTTTGTGGATGCAATGGGATGGAACTGTTGGAAGCTGCTGGATGTAGTTCAGTAGGTTTTATTAAGGCATTCACAGTCTTGCATAGTTCAACAGTCAGTATTTATTTATTACTAGAAACTATATTCATAGGCACAGTAAAAGTCCAAACTAGGAGCTGTCTCCGTGCTTTCTTTTGACTCTGAACACTGTGGGTATTGAAGCTAGACTTCCATGGGACCCAATGGAGTCCTCCGCTGCAGTGAGGAACCCAATCTTTGCTCCCAGCCTCCAAGCATCTCCTTGGAGCTCCTCTCTGGGCCTTCACCCCCTGAGCCCCTCTTCAGGTCAGAATGCCTCCTTGACCCTTCAATGCCCTTCACCAAGAGTGATTCCATAGCACCACTACTGAGTGCGCTGAGTCCTAAAGGATATAACTCCTAGACTGTGTCTGCAGTGAGTGGTGAGGGAATCAACAAAAGGGAAAAACCTACTTGATCTTATCCTAATCAATCCACTTGTCGCAGATGCATCTGTCCACGACAGTATCGGTAGGAATGATCACCACACAGTAGTTGTGGAGATGAAGTCCCACCTTCACATTGAGGATACCCTCCAGCGTGTTGTGTGGCACTACCACCGTGCTTAATGGGATAGATTTGAAACAGATCTAGCAACTCAAAACTGGGCATCCATGAGGCACTGTGGGCCATCAGCAGCAGCAGAATTGTATTCAATCACAATTTATAACCTCATGGCTTGGAATAGCCCCCACTCTACCATTACCATAAAGCTAGGGAATCAATCCTGGTTCACTGAAGAGTCAGGAGGGCATGCCAGGAGCAACACCAGGCACAGCTAAAAATGATGTGTCAGCCTGGCGAAGCTACAACACAGGACTACATGCATGCCAAACAGTGGAAGCAGCATGCGATAGACAGAGTGAAGTGATCCACAACCAACTGATCAGATTGAAGCTCAGCAGTCCTGCCACAACCAATCATGAATGGCATTGGCAATTCAACAACTAATGGGAAGAGGAGGCTACATAAATGTCCCCATCCTCAAGAATGGGGCAGCCCAGCAAAGATCAAGTCTGAAGGATATGGAACCACCTTCAGCCAGAAGTGCCGATCATCAACAAAGTGATGAAAGTTGTCACCGACAGTGCTCTCAAGTGGCACTTACACGGAAATAACCTGCTCACTGATGCCATGTTTGAGTTCTGTCAAGGCCAGTCAGCTCCTGCCTTCACTACAGCCTTGTTCCAAACATGGACAAAAGAGCTGAACTCATGAGGTGAAGTGAGAGTGATTGCCTTTGACATTAAGGCAGCATTTGACTGAGTGTGACATCAAGGAGCCCTAGCAAAACTGTAGTCAATGGGAATCAGGGGGAAAATTCTCCACGGGTTAGAGTCATACCTAGCACAAAGAAAGATGTTTATGGTTGTTGGAGGTCAGTCATCTGAGCTCCAGGATATTGCTGGAAGTGTTCCTCAGGGTAGTTTCCTAGGATGAACCATTTTTAGCTGCTTCATCAATGACCTTCCTGCTATCATAAGGCTCAGAAATGGGGATGTTCACTGATGATTGAACAATCTTCAGCATCATTCATGACTCCACAGATGAAGCAATCCCTGTCCATATGCAGCAAGACCAGGACAACATTCCGACCTGGGCTGGTAAGTGGCAAGCAATTTCTGCTTTACATAAGTGCAAGGCAATGACCAACTTCAACAAGAGAAAATCTAAACATCTCCCCTTGGCCTTCAATGCATTACTATCACTGAATCCCCAATATCAACATCCTGGGTGTTCCCACTGACCAGAAACTGAACTGGACTAGCCACATAAATACTGTGGCTACTAGAGCAGGTCAGAGGCTAAAAATCCTGTGGCGAGTGACTCAGTTCCTGATTCCCAAAAGCCTGTCCAACATCTACAAGGCACAAGTCAGGAGTCTGATGGAATAGTCTCTGCTTGGCTAGATGAGTGCAATTCCAACAACATTCAAGAAGCCCGATACTATCCAGGACAATGCAGCCTGCTTGATTGGCACCCCATCAGAAACATTCACTCCTTCCACCATCAATGCACAGAATCAGCAGTGTGTACCATCCACAAGATGCACTGCAGAAACTCACCAAGGCTCCTTCAACAGCACATTCCAAACCCATGACCTCTATCACCTAGAAGGTCAAAGGCAGCAGATGCATGGGAACACCACCACCTGCAAGTTCCCCTTCAAGCCACACACCATCCAGACTTGGAACTATATCGCTGTTCCTTTACAGTTGCTGGGGTCAAAGGGTCAAAATCCTGGAACTCCCTCCCTAATTGCACTGCAGCACATGGACTGCAGTGGTTCATGAAGGCAGCTCACCACCATCTTCTAAAGGGATGGGCAATAAATGTTGGCCTAGCCAGCGATACCTATATCCTGTGAATGAATAAATTTTAATAAGTACACTAGATGTACATAGACAAGTTGATGGATTGGGTGGAAAGGTGGCAGATGGAGTTCAATGAGGAGAGATGTGAAGCGCTGCATTTTGGTAGGAAGAACATGGAGAGATGATATAAAATAAAGGGTGCTACTCTAAAGGGGCACAAGTCATTAAAGATGGCAGAACAAGTTGAGAGAGCAATTAATAAAACATACAGCATCTTAGGCTTTATTAATAGGGGCAGAGAGTACAAGAGCAAGGAGGTTATGTTGAACTTGTATCTGACACTTGTTCTGACTCAGCTGGAGTACTGCGTCCAGTTCTGGACATCGCACTTTAGGTAGGATGTGAAGGCACTGGAGAGAATGCAGAAAAGATTCATTACAATGGATCCAGGGATGAGGATAGATTGGAGAAGTTAGGACTGTTTTCCTTAGATAAAATAAGCTTGGTAGGAGATTTGACAGGGGTATTCAAAATCATGAGGGAACTGGACAGATTAGATAAGGAGAAACCATTTCCACTCATGAAAGGGTCGAGAACAAGAGGGCACAGATTTAAAGTAATTGGCAAAAGAAGCAAAAGCGATATGAAAAATAACTTTTTCACGCAGCGAGTGGTCAGGGTTTGGAGTGCACTACCTGAGAATGTGGTGGAGTTAAGTTCAATTGAGACATTCAAGCGGGAATTAGATAATTATTTGAAAAGAAACCATCCGCATGGTTACGGGGAGAAGGCAGGGGCATGTCACTAGGTGAAATACTCATTCCAAGAGCTGGTGCAAGCACAATGAGCTGAATGGCCTCCCTCTGCACTGTAACAAATCTGTGATTCTACCTTGTGACCAGAACTAGATGGTGTGGTCTCACCAATGCCCTGAATGCATTTTGGAAATCCAAATAGTTCACCCATCCATTAGTTCATTTTATTTACCCTGTTGGTTGCATCCTCAAAAATCTTTAATAAATTGGTCAAACTCAATTCCCCTTTCATTAAAGCAAGTTGAGCTTGTCTGATAATATTATTATTTTCTAAGTGTCTAATTAACACCTCCTTAATAATAGGTTCCAGCATTTTCCCGATGACTGATATCAGTATAACAGGCCTTTAGTTCCCTGTTTTCTCCTCATTGAAATTAACAGGACACCATTCCCTCAACAAAATTAACAGAGATACTTGGCATAGTCAAATTGATAGATGTAGATCAGATAGATCAGGTAACTGTGTCACAATAATAAGGTGTACAAACTTGTCACTGAATAGATATTGGTCTAACTAACTATTATCTAGTAATAGAAATGATTTCTATCAACTACCAGAAGGTCGAAGATTAAAAATTTTAAAGTTAAAAGTATTGCATTATTATCTAATGGGCACCAAAACAGTCACAAAAAGGCTTTACTGTATCTTCATTTAGAAACAATTTACATATTAAAGAAGCAAAAACAACTACTCTCAACATGATAGAGGAGTAAGATGTAAAGATTGCTAAGACTACTAGAGATACGTGTATTGTGCTCCATACACCTACACTGGCACCCACACATATATTCTATACTCTCAATTGTCACCTTTCAGTTCCGTGTGCTTCCAGTGGTTTACCTTTATATAAGGCAGATGAGAGTAGATTAAGGTATTCTCAGGGTCTTGAAGGCTCACAAAACCTTCTGGTGAAGTCCAATTTGATTTTTAATCCAAGTATTCCAAAGTCAAGTTTAAACTAATCATTTTAAAAGTCTGATACTGTAACTTTCCACGTTAGATGTCTATGAAGAATAATTTGAAGAACATTTGACCGTGTGTTGCAATGGAGATCTGAGCGCCACATGAGTGCAGTCGACTGCACCCTGCACCTGTGGAAAACCCGCGATCTGGGCAAATCCAATCGCTTTTTCATCCTGGCTCTCCTGGTCCCAGGTGAAATGCACAAAGTTCTATGCCCTTGCAAAGATGGCTTGCGTGACCCCATGGATGCATTTGTGGGCGGAGGCTTGTGATACCCACAGAGATCACCTGTGGAGCCCCGAAAGGAGCCACTGACATAGAAATTAAGCACCACAGTCACTTTCATGGCCACTGGCAATGGATGCCCTCCATGTCCCTGTGGCGCCAAATCCTGCAGTAGCTGCAGATGTGACCGACCAATTCCCTGGACATGCGCAGTCTTCAGCGATACTGGATCTTGGTCACCTGCAGGAATGAAAGGCGGTGTCTTTCGACCCTGGGTCTTGCTAGGCACCAACCAGCGATGGCTTGCTCTGGTTCTTTGGCAGTGTGTGTGGGAGCCCCAGCCTCCAGTTCTTCCAGAGGGTGCTGCACCTCCCTCTGCCCAGCAAGCTGCCTCAGTCACTCTCTTCTTCATTGTCTTCATTCTCTGTAAGCCATGAGGCATACAGCTAGTTTACCAGGCTCCATAATCCTGATGTACTCCTCCTGCAGGATGAAAGAAAGAGACTTGTGGGTTAGCACGAGTGTACTAAGAATCTCTCTTGGTTAAGTCTAATGGCCTCTTAACGCATCCCGGAGATTCTGAGCCACTGCTTGGATGGCCAGAGGTTAGTGTGCTGCAAGGCTGCCCCAAAACCAATGCAACTCCGCCACACTCCACCTGATCGATTGGCAGCAGTTTTGCCCATTGGACTGAATGCTGTGCTCTCACCTCAGGCGCAGGCATTCTCCTAACCCACACTGCAAGGTTGCACTGTTAGCCTGAACCGTGGGGGAGACTGATCCAAATCAGGATAATGACATTGCAAGGGGCTGTGTGCGTCTCCACCAGTGACTGCTCCATGGCCAGCTTTAGAAAGAAGATTGTACAATGTGCCCAATCGTCAAATTGTTCTGCAGTCCACTAGAATGCTCATTAGTTGGCAGTCTGAGGAGTGAAAAGCTCTGGAGCACCTAGTGGCACTTTCATGCCTCTGCGTTGCTTGAGTGGACAGGGAAGCTAGAGGGCCAGCTCCAACCATATCAATGTGTCTGCGGCTGAACTGTCTCAGCAGAGGAATGGTCACTTTATTCAATGTTTCCCTAATGCGTGGGTGCTTCCCTCACGCACACAACCCCCCACCCTGCACCCCGCAAGTGCTTGTGTGCTACCTTCAACCACAGGTCAGTCCTTGTCCTCCCTGTCCCTCACCCCCATGTCCACTCAACCACAGGGCAACTGTAGCTCACCCCCCAAGTACACACCTCAACGGCAGGGCAGCCCTTGTACCTGCTCCCATCTCCGCCAACCTAGAGGCTTAACAGGTGACTCAGGCAAGTGCTTCACAATTTTACTGTGTACTCACCTCCGGGTTCCTCTCGAAATGCAGCCTGCCAAGTGCATGCCTTATATATGCTGATCTGAAACACGTTCAAGTGCAATCACAGCGACATGGGCTGGTGATCCAGTGGTCAGGGGGCAGGGGTGAGAGGGTGATGATTCTGGTGGACTGGGCTTACAATGATATGCAGGTGCATTACAGTGAGGTTCCTGACATCCGATGGCAGGAAACGAGGCCCGTCATCAGCGGGCAGAGTGCACAATCACAAACTGGTTTCACGACGTCGTGAAGGCGATTTTCGGCCTTCTCGCCATATCGTCCGCTCACGCCACCGAACACACCCGACGCCAGACGGCACAGAAAACCCTGACCATAGTTTCATATTGTGTTAGAAAGAAGATAGTATACTTGGGGGAGCTATGGAATAAGGGTTAATAGAATGGATATGCTAATCTATGAGGTACATGCTGATGTAGCACTGACTTCAGGCAGTCTTGTGCTAGGTATTCTAGGCTGCAGACAGGTAGCCCTGAGGGGAGATGTGCCTTCCATATAACCCAAATAGTGTAAACAAGCTAGTTTTTATGTAAATGCCCAGGTATGCCTATGGCTTTTCCCTCTTAGAATCCTGGCTTAGCAGATTCTACAAAATTTACATTGGATATGAAACTAATGTCTGACTTTATAGTTTTAGGGGTGCATAAAGTCTGCATTTTGAAGTTTGTAATTTTATTTGTCTATTTTTTTTTTAGGTGATTTGCTCCTGGCATATCTGGAACCAAGCGTAATCATTCAGTCTTTTCTGTTGATGAAAGTGTCTTATTAGCACACCAGGAAATGGTTATCAAAAGCTGCTTAAAATTTACTTTGCTATTTGAGTCGTAATATCCATTACTGAATTGTGGGTGCCACCTACTTGTCATTTAGAGAACACCATGCCAGTAGGTAACCGTAGCAACATCAACTTGTGTTGTCCAAAACAAATAAATTAAAAATCAAGGTATAATCGGGCTGGTAGCCGAGAGAATACAGGCATTATGGATGAATGGGTCTTGGTGTGAATTAAGATACAATTTTAGATGAGCTTAATTTTATGAAGTTTGGAAAATGGGAGAACAGCCAAGACAGCATTGGTTTCCCACCTACGGTGGTTGACAGGGCCCTAAACTGTGTCCGACCCATCTCCCACGCCTCTGCCCTCACACCTTCCTCTCCCTCCCAGAACCATAATAGGGTCCCCTTTGTCCTCACTTTTCACCCCACCTGCCTCCGCATTCAAAGGAACATCCTTCACCATTACTGCCAACTCCACCAAAGCCACCACCAAACACATCTTTCCTTCACCTCCCACTGTCAGCATTCTATAGGGATCGTTCCCTCCAGGACACCCTGGTCCATTCCTCCATCACCCCCTACAAATCAACCCCCTCCCACAGCACCTTCCCATGCAATCACAGAAGGTGCAATACTTGCCCCTTTACTTCCCCCCTCCTCACCGCCCAAGGGCCCAAAGCAGTGCTTCACTTGCACTTCCCTCAATTTGATCTACTGCATTTGCTGCTCCCAATGTGGTCTCCTCTACATTGGAGAGGCCAAATGCAGACTGGGTGACCACTTTGCGGAAAACCTTCGGTCTGTCCGCAACCATGACCCAGACCTTCCTGTCGCTTGTCATTTCAACACACCACCCTGCTCTCATGCCCACATGTCTGTACTTGGTCTGCTGCAATGTTCCAGTGAAGCTCAACCCAAACTGGAGGAACAGCACCTCGTCTTCTGATTAGGCACCTCACAGTCTTCCAGACTTAATATTGAGTTCAACACCTTCAGAGCATGAACTCTCTCCTCCAACCTGTCCTGAAAGCCAAATTCCAGATGTGTGATAAGCATCCCTTTTTGAAGTCATTGTGGAGAAGGAAGGTCACAAGCCTCCAGCTTTTTGGGCAGTTTAATATTACAACATCTCTGGTCTTTGCAGCCAGAATGTTGGTTTAACATCAACTGCACAGGACTCCAGCGGTCGGGTTGGGTAAGCAGTCTCAACTCCACAAAGTCTGCTTGATTCTAAAAGTCTTTGATCAAAACCTGCCAAGTGGTGAGACACGGATAAGCCCATCATTCAGCAGCATCATTTGTGTCAAGGATTTTCACATTGTTGTAAAGGGCAGAAACACATCAGAACGGAATGCCACCACAAAGGAAACATCCTCTGGACTCTGACTTTGGACCTCTGGAACATGGGTGAACTAATACTCATTTTTTTCTGGTCTTTATAGTGTAAAACCCCTTTTCTCTATCCACCACCCACCCCCCCACCACTTTTACTGTGCGAATGTGGGGAGTAGGAAGGGCAAACACTCCTTTTTTTCTGGGTATTTTGAATATGTAAAATAAACTAACATTCTGAGTTAATCCTAACTTGAGTTTGCTGTTGATTATTAGTAAAATTTAGATCCCAAAAACCAACGCATTGCGAAAACACACCACCATCTATCCTTTAAAAAAATTAATTCAAAATGCCTTCTGCTTATGACAGGTGGTAAGAGGAAATCAGTGTAGTTTGAATTGTCCATCTCTTGTCCTGAACAAATGCTTGCATGACAACAAGTTGCAGAAAGTATGAGCGGATAATTTTGAAGTGGGGGAAACAGGGCATGTAGGGCCTGAGTGAACAGGGCAAGTAACAAGTACCTCTTTAACTATTCAGATTGAATGATTAAGAGATTAATAGCACAAGGAATGAGAAGGAAGTATAAATTAGAATGGGTGAATTCAATGTAAAATCAGGTACAAAAACAAAATAAAGAGAGGGAATTAAAGATTGGATTAAGAGAGAAAGAAAAGAGATAGAAAGAAAAAGAAACCTTTTTAATTCAACACATTTAAAATCTCCAACAACAATAAATACCTGAAAGGATGAGCTTCATACTTGTAATAATTTTTCTGAACCAGAGAAGATGATTGGCAGTAATCAACAAGTAATGTTGTTCAAAGATTACTTATGCTTATAATGATAAGGCTTGACATTTTGTGGTGAGTTTAGTTCATATCTCCCTGCCCAAATACAACAAATTCACACCATGCAGTGCATGTCAATGGTGAGGCAGGCAACGAGATCCATATACGTGAAGCTTATGGTGGTGCTGTGCAACTTAGACTTCAACTTTGGAATATTCACATTTAACTGCTAATTTGCCCTTCACCATTATTTTGACAGCAAAATCTAATCCAATATGTGACCAAGCCTGAACAATGGATTTTACATGGACTATATTGAGGAACTAATCAGAAAGAATAAACTAGTAAATGAAAGTAAAGAAAATGTTGCAATAGTACAATGTCTTATATGACTTTAAAGTATCTCAAAACATTTTACAGCTAATAAAATACTTTGTAGTCACTGTTGTAATATAGAAAAAGCAGCAACCAATTTATGCACAGCATGTTGCCACAAACATTGATGGGATACTGATCACATAATCTAGTTTAGTGCTGTTGGTTGAGGGATAAGTTTTGACCAGGACACCAGAACTCACCAGTTCTTCTAAAATGGGATCATTAACATCCACCTGAGAGGCCAGGTAAGACTTTGGTTCAACACCTCATCTGAAAGACAGCATCCCTGACAGCTGAAACTATGTGCTTAAATCCTGGCGTGGGATTTGAACCTACAACGTTCCAACTTTGGAGGCAAGACTATGATCAATGAACCAAAACTGTTATCATTAATAGCTGTACATCTTTAACTCCAATACTATTACGACACACATGAGCATCCATATTTGAAACTTCAATGATTTTTTTTTCTTTTTGGCTGACAGTTGAAGACAGAACACATGCTTCAGCAAAGCAGTAATTATCAAAGGATAACCATTGGGAAATCACGTTCTAACGCACTGTTTTAAATTGCTCAGGTATTGTACATATATACCCATCACAAGGAAATCCAGGCCTCCTTATGTTGCTTTCATGTCACTTTCATTCAGAGTTTATTGATTGACCTCTTAAAGTAGCAACTTTGAACTTGGACCAAAATATTTTATTTGAACAATAACTTATTCCTCTCTCGCCTTTTGAAAGTAATGAGCTGATATTGTGAAATTATTGGTCTATCACAGCTGTTACTAAATGTAAGCTTTTATAATGCCTTCCTATGTGTAGAGTATGTTTTGTTATCTTACATTCTGTGTATAATTTGTTCTGGAACCCTGGAGTTAATGTGACTGAATATCACAGGGGGTCTTGTACTGTCCGGGCATGTTTACTAAAGCAGCTGAAAGCCAGAGCTCTGAGAATCCGACCACAACATGTCAGGACTTGTGCAGATTTACCAGCAGTTCACAAGTGCCCAGCACTGAGTCTAAGCCAAAAGCTGTATAATCAACAAATGAGAATCTTTAAAAATTAAACCCAAATGGTTTAATTCATATAGAATTGCACCTTGTTAAATCCTATGGATTGTCTTATAATCCAAGCACTGTTAAATTTCATTTTCTAGAGAAAGCAAAATGTTTTAAATGTCTAGTCATATAATTACATCATGCTGGATATTAGCTCATAGTTGGGGGGGGGCGGGAAAGCTGTTTTGAGATTGGGATTCCCAGGAGAACGGCTTTCTTTCAGGTCCTGTTAAATTTAACAGCAGGACCTGATTAGCACTTTATGTCTCCGTTTCCCTAGATTGAGAAGCCTGTTGTGTGATTAGGCCTTTAACACCAGGCTGCAGTGGGGAGCAAAGAGAAGGTTGGGAGGGGGGGGCGCAGTGGAGGGGGTGGTTGGCTGGGCCAGAAGTTGAGATCAGAGGCTTTGAGGGCAGAGTGGTAAATTGGAGATGGCCTTGGGAGGAGGAGGGGACTTGGGAGTCACCGGTAGGGAAATCAGAAGAGTCCAAGGGACAAGAGGTCAGGGAGGGGGGCAGGTGGAGCTCAGAAGGATTGGTGGAAAGAGATTGGAAGAGTCCAATCAAGGGAGCTGGATAGGTGAAACGGGTAAACTAGCTCCAGCAAAGTGGGAATGCACTTATTTCCTGGATTCAGCAATCCTTGCTTCCCTTTAGTCGCTGAGGTCCATCGCCATTAAAACCAGAAGTGACCGGGTAAGAGCCAGGGTGGTGTCAGAATTCAGATATTTAACATTTTTACATCCTACTTGACCTAAATCCACCCATTTTTTGTGGGAGTAATATTCCCTCATAGAAACTACAGCATGGGAACAGCTGCAATGGTCAATGCGTGTGTTTATATTTCACATGAACTTGTTCGCACTCTTAATTCCTTTTCCCACCATGCTAATCCATAACTTTCTATTGCCTTCTCCTGTATCTATGTATTAAACTCCCCTTAAATGCATCCATGCTATCTGCTTCACACACTCCACATCACAGTGAGTTCCAGATTTCCACCACTCCTCTTGGAAAGAAACTCTGCCTAAATTCTCTATTTGATCTGTTTGTGACTTTATGTTTATGCCCATTTCTCTGGACTCACTACAATTGTAAACTGCTTTTCCACATCCAAGCTGTTGAACACTAATAATTTTAAAGACCTCCATTAATTCTGCTCTTGGGCTTTCCACTTCCAGAGAAAAGCCACTGCCTACTCAATCTTTCCTCATAGCTCCATCCTCCCAGCCCTGCTAGCAGCCCTGTAATCACATTTGTGAAGTGAAAAACTATTTCTCTGTAATGTGCTCTCTGATACATGCCAATCTCTGCTGTGAACATGAGAGGGTAAGATGAGCTTTCATACCTAAGGTTAGTCCAGTGCAATGTCCAAATGTACTGTGTTTTTGTTCATTTGTAATTCTAAGATGTAACAATTAAGGGAGAAGTACCTCAAAGTTCTCACACTATTCCTTCTCCTTTAGGTACCATGCCTGAAGGCATTGGCGACCATGGACTTCCACTGGATTGATCCATGATTATGCTTGGCAAAGTACTGCAGCGGTTTGCTATTACCTTCTGCAGTATGGCTGACCCGGAAACTTTCCCACTCTTACCACCTGGCCATTAGGCATATTGGAAGAATTTACAGGCTGGTAATCAACCCGGTTGGCCACATTATGAAGGCAACTTCTGTGGCCAGTAAGATCTGAAGTGGGACTGGGGCTTCTGGCCTTGAGATAGAGATGCTACCACTATGCCACAAGACCTCCCTCTCACATTATTATATTTGATTATTACTGCAAAATCTAATTTTCCAGCTGTTTGATTTGTTTATCTTTGCCATATTAAGCCTCCTCAGCTGAGGCCAGGTGCCACTCATGTCAGGAAATAAAGATAGTTAAGTAAATTATATAGGTACTTGTAGATGTTAGGAATGGGGTTTAGCTTTAAAGTTTAAGTTTGATTTGTATTTCTGTGTGTTAAGAAAGGTCAAATGGAGTTTTAGTTTTACTTTAGAAAGGTGCTTACATTTCTAATGAGAGTTTACAACTTAAGAAGTTAAGCAAACACAAGGTAGAAAAACTGCGCTGTTGCTTAGCAACATGGGTCCAGAGAGGCAGGTCCCTCCACAGACTTGTAGAAGAAGGAAAACAACAGTTTAATTTGGAAGTTGTTGGAGTTCAGTTGGGTTGGAAGACAGCTACCAAACAGAAGCCACCTGGAAGGGTCAGATAGTCAGTCCCAAGCTAACAAATAACCTCAAAATCCAGGGGAGTGGAATGGGGAAAGTCCAAAGAAGAGCTTCTAGTCAAAGGAAGGACAAGAACCTGGAAAAGGCCTTATTAAATGAAGTTAAGAATGAGGTGCAGAGAGAAAGGCTCCAAGCTTCAAGTTTAAAGCTTCGAGCTGCAGAGTACATATTTAAAGCAAGAACAGCTTGCAAGAGGCAAGAAGGTCCAAAGAGATGGCTGAAGGTCTGTAACTCTTCGCTGTGGGCATGTTAAGCAATGGTACTATTGACTGCTGAGTCAGTGAGAGAGAGTGCTTGGAAGACAGCTTGAATGCATGTGGTGACCCCAGGAAAAGAAACATCAGAAGGAGAGTTTGAAACCCTGGGGATGAAACCTTGCGGAAGGCAACTGAAAGGAAGCATTGATTTGGGAGAAGATTCTAAAGTGGGTTCTTGGAAAGTAGAATTGGAAACCATTGTGTGAAAGACAAAGTTCAGTAAGACCAGTTGGCTCACGGTGTGACAAGCGTCTGGGGGAGTTGAGGAGAGATCCATAGCATCTGTTTGAGGTGGCATCTGTCACTTGATTTCAGAGTGTGGTGTGTCTGACCACAGGTCGCCTATTAGTTTACATGGACTGCACTTAGTGTGAATATTAGAGTACAAGATAGTTTTTGTAACTTGTGTTATCCTTACAAATCTGTGTATTTCTGTAAAGGTATAGTTGTGGATAAAGGAGGATTGTAATATAATTCACCTTTTCTTTTTTAATAAATGTTTTATTCTTTTGTTATAAGCTCATCCTGTGACTCTGTTCAGTAGCCTCTCTCCATGTATCTAAACAAACAAAGTTAGGATTTATCAAGCTGGGATCTACTCTGGGATCAGGCTTGTTCAGGGGTCACCTCAGCTAGGGATCATAACATTCATTCTTTTTATGTTTGCTATCCACTCCCCACTTCCACCTCACTCACCCTCACACACACATCCAATATTAACTGCAAAATACCCTTTCAAACAACCTTTGCATGGCAATATACTGCTACGTAGAATTTCCACAGGGGTTCCCTGCCCCTCTGTTGTAATTTCAGGGTCAGGATTTTTACTTTGTCGGGTGGGCATGGCAGGCGGGCCCAGGAGTGTCTGCGAAACTGACTGCCACCCGTGACAGGGTTCCCACTGCGATTTCATACTGGCTGTCCAATTAATGGATGTGCGCAGGTGCACTCACAGGAAGCTCCCAGAAGGCACAGAGCTGCCTAAAGGAGCTGAAGATTTTTAACATTAAAAATAAATAATTGAAAAGTAAGGAAAACAGGTCCCCTCATATCACATGATCAGGGACGTGTTAAAATTAGTTTTAAAGATTTTAATTTTTCTTAATCACTGGTCAAAACCTCATCCTGCCCCGTGGATGAGGTTTCGCAGAAATGCAAAGGCTACTTGGCCTATTCACCCGCCCGCCAACAGGCAGTGAAAAATTCCATTTAATTAATTGATTAAGGGCCTTACTAGGCCTCTTACTTTTTGGCAGGCATGCTGTCGCCTCTCATGCACATGCTGAATGAAATATCACAAGAGTGCACGATGGCTTCGGGATGCTCACCCGATTCATTGCACATTACTTTTCTCCCATTTGGGTCGGGCGTACGCCCGTCCGACTAGGGAAAAATTCTGCCCCAGGGGAATATTAGTGAAATGCCTGGAGAAACAACAAGAATGGCCCAAAAGGCTATTTACACCATTTATCTTGGCATTCCACCGATCTCCCACTGAAATTGGCAAAACCCATTGAGAAACATTCTACCTGTATATCATAGTTTTGCACTTCAGTGTACCTGTGCCTCTCGTGTATGTCACCAACAACCAATTTCATTTATATAGTACCTATGGCTTGCAAGACATCACAAAGGACTTTACAAAGGAATAATGAAGATTTTACAACTTTCAGGTCTGGCTTAGATGTTCCCTGGGGTACAGCGTTGCTGATCACTCTCAAGTGGTTTGAGCATCTAACATTCAGAAATATGGTCATCTTAGAATCATAAAATAGGATTCTTCAACATGAAAGGAGACGACTCAGCTGATCTACATGGGGCAGAATTTTCCTTGCCTGCTGGTGTCGGGTGTGTGGACGAAATGGTGAGAAGGCCAGAAATCGGTTTCACACCACCATGAAACCAGTTTGCAATTGTCCGCTCAGCCCATCAATGGTGGGCTGCATTTCCCATATCAGACATCGAGAACCTCATTGTAATACATCTGCATTTCATTATAAGCCCAGCCGCCTGAAATCAATCCCCCCCTCCCCAGGCTGAATTGTCTGCCCATGTTGGTGGGAAAACAACCGGTACAGAACACGTCTTGACGAGTGTGACACGCAGAAGTCTGAACTTACCGCCAGGGCCTTGCTCACATCGTGGACATCTGAGGAGCAGAATATGCTGGAGCCCAACTGTAACACCACACTGGAAGAAAGTCCATGACATGCTGGGTGGATTCTCATGAACATGGCTCCACCATGAAGCAGCTCATGGAAGTTGGAAAGTCACTATTGAGGGTCTGCTCACAACGGATGATGGTCGAGGGGTTGGAGAGGGAGGTCCAGCTGTGTTTGGGAGAGGAAGATATAGCGGGGTGGGGAGTGAGAGGAAAGTCTAGGGTTGACTGGGAGGGGAAGAGGTGTTGTGGGGGGGTGGGGCTGGTGGTGAGGTTGGGAGGGGAGGAATGACGATGTTGGGGAGTGGGAAACGAGAGGGTCCTGGTAGCATCATCAGCAGCTTGCTCATCATGACAGGTAGCAGGATGAGAGTGAGCTGGGAGTTGAGAATGGACATAAGGCAGGAACAAGCCACCCTCAATGCTGTCAGCAATGCCAGATGACACGAGCTCTGTTGCAGCTAGCACCATGATGCTGAGAACAACCTCTTGTGTAAGACTCAGGAGATGCAGCTGTCCTTCTCCCTCACTTTCTTTGCTCCCTTCTACTGTGTGCCACCATTAGGAAAGAGAAAGGGCAAACTGTCAGTTGTGTGGTGCTGTGTTTTGGTGACGTGCCTGCTGCAATTATGTGGAGGCAGCAAGAGGTGGTTTGTGGCTGGCAACATTGGTAGGTTTGTGAGGGTGAGGTGGAGTGTCTGGATGTTGAGTTTGAACCCTGAATCTCAGGGAAAGTACTGTTGGGTGAGTGATGGGGATGCGGTGAATTGAGCAGCGTGAGAGATTGATGGCGTGGTGGGGAGGTGCTGTCATGTGAAGATGCATTCACTGACATCATTAGACATATTGTGGCACTGCTGTTAGGTCCTTGGTTTCAGGTGCTGGAAATTGGACTCTCTGGCCACCTGCTCTCACTCATTTCTGCGGATCGTCCTTGATGGTCTCCTAGTCTTCCAAAGGATAATGGCTTCTCTCCTCCTGCCTGCCTCCACCATTAATGTTTCCATCTGCCACCACAGAACCCTCTTTCTTCTCTAGAGTTCCATTTTCCATGCTTTAAATCACACTAATATTATTCAATGCAGCTTCTCTTTAAGAGTGACAGACGGCCTTTAAGAACAGAATGCTGACTGCATGATCATCTCTCAGTACAAGGCTGTCAAACCCCCTGCTGAGTCCAAAGCAGCCAACAGCATGGAACCCACTTGGCCCCATGCTACAATCATGTTAATGAGGTGGTGCACCTCTAAAGGAACCAGAACAGGCAGTTCATGAATCACAGTCCCTGTGCCCAAGAGTTGTGGCAAACCAATTTTTAGCCCAGGGTTTTTTTATTTCTGCCTGCATGCATGCATCCTCAGTCTTTCTGAAGCTGGGCTGAAACAATAGCTGAGACAAGGACAGGTATGGATTATTAAGTTGAACACATAGAACAACAGTTGAAGCAAATCCCATCTAACTCAACCTACTTGCTCAACAATAAGTAGTAAGCCATACACTCTTTCCCTTTCATAGTCTGTTGTACTTGTTTATGTATTACCTTCTTTTTAGGCTGCTTCGAACTGCAAAACCTGACCACCAACTCCAGGTTCCAGCTACACATCACAGTCTTCAATGTCCATGTGTCCCTTTAATGCTTTTCTCTCCGTGTTCCCAGCGAGAGAGAGGACTGTGTTGCTGACATCCTCCCCATTAGTAATTAGCTAGTGGTCCATTTAGCAAAATACCTCTCCTCCTCCCTTTAGGTGTGTGTTCAAAGAAAGCATCTCTTGCTAGAGATTACGGGAAGGCGACGGGGAGATGATGGTTGGGGTTGTTGAGCCATTGGCCTACCTCCATCCCCATCCAATCAAACATTTTAAAGAGAGGATGCCAGACAGGCTGTCTGACATTGCATCATTGTTGACATGCTGTTTTGGGGCACTTGTATTCCATCTGCTGCCTGCAGGCTCTATATTAATGAAGCTGAACCCTCAAAATAGGCAAGACCTGCTGTTTGCACTGTTGGCCACACACTCCACTTACTAGAAATAAAAACAAAAAACTGCGGATGCTGGAAATCCAAAACAAAAACAGAATTACCTGGAAAAAACTCAGCAGGTCTGGCAGCATCGGCGGAGAAGAAAAGAGTTGATGTTTCAAGTCCTCATGATCCTTCAACAGAACTGTTTTTCCAGGTAATTCTGTTTTTGTTTCAATCCACTTACTATCCAGCTGAAAACTACACATAGCAGGGATGGGGGAATCCACCTTCTGGCTCTATTAAGTGTGGCTTTGTGTGCCAGAGAGCTGGAGAGTGACCAATGTAGAATGCATTTTTAAACAGGGAGTCAGAAATAATCCAGGGAAAATTTCGGCTGAGAGATTGGTTATGATCTGTTTCTGAATGCGTAACTAATGGTGCACAGAAAGGCATGCCCAAACCAGATGCTCACCCAAAATTGGGCCTTGGGTTTCATTTCATTAATTAATCCAATTACAGAAGCAATCTACAGCGAACCTCCAAAGATTGAAGCAGCATGTCAAGCAATGTTTTACTAAACTTCTAGCATACCAACAAAGATGGCATCCCCAATCGGAGAGTCCATTGGGAAAGAAAAGAAAAGCTTGCATATATACATGGTGCCTATCACAACTTGCCTATCAGGATATCCCAAAATGCTTTGCAGCCAATTAAGTACTTTTGAAGCAGAGGGTGGAATCATCCCAGATTTGCACTAAGCGCGCTAGTGGACGTCAAAAAAGACATTTTACCCGCTGGATGCGATGGTGGGTTTTCACGCCATATTGTCTCCTTCCTGCCTCAATAATTATATAGCCACAGGAAACATGCCTTCTTGCTGGCAAGCCAATTTGCCTGCCACACCATTACCTCACCGCTTCCTCACACCAGGCACCATATCTAAACTGCAGCCGTGCGCACACTTCTCAATGCTTGCAGTCCAGGACTGCTCTAGTGAAGACATGGTCCCAAAAGCCAAGAAGAGTGCAGCCCCCGATTCAGTAACGCATCACTGGGACACCTTCTGGACACTGTGGAGGCACGACGTGATGTCCTCTACCCCTGCTCTGGCCACAGGAGGCCTATCAGTCTCATTACTCTGGCTTGGGAGGTGGTGGCAGAGATGGTCAGTGCCAACGTTGCACACAAGAGGTCGGCCATCCAGTGCAGAAAATGGATGAATGATCACATCTGTGCCACCAGGGCACCAGAGTAAGTCAACCATCTCATCACTGTAAACTGACACACTCACAAGGCCATCACACATTCACTGGCATCTCACTCACTACCAGCTCAAGGGACATCACCACTCACTCTCTCACATGCAACCCCACATCTTCATCTGGCCTTATCTCCTCTGGAGACTGCCTCCGCAGCCCTCACCAACTTAAGACCACTTGCACAGATCAACATGAGCCCCAACACACACCCTGGGATACCCCCCTACTTATCCAGTTCAGCCCTCACCAAGTGGCTTCTTCCCTCCCCTGAGACCAAGCAAGCCTTAGCCCCCAGCCATTGAAAAGCCAAGCCCACCTTTCAGCTGGTCTGGTAGGTAGAGACCTGCCTATGAGCCCCCTTAAAAATGATGTGGTGCTGCCTGTGAAGCCTGGTGCTCATGAGTGCTGCCCAAAACAAGGTAGGCAAATAAACCTTGAAGTCCCGAGCGAAGTGCAGCTCACCAGGTGCACGTTGCTTATGTATAGTTGTGAAACATATCAATGTGCCCGGGTGATCCAATGTGGTGGGATGATTCCAGCGAGCAGTGTTTACAACGAGACACTAAAGTATTGAAATTGGGTTCCTGACATGCGGTGGAGGGAAACGTGACCCGCCATTGGCGGGTGAAGCGGATGATCTCAAACTGGTTTCATAATGGTGTAAATCCGATTTTTGGCCTTCTCACCACATTGTCCCTTCACATCCATCATGATGTCTGCCGCCATTGGGACCAGACTATTCCGCCCATAGTCACTGTAATAGAGGAATCTGCTGCTCATATCTCCACTGATATAGATCATAAGTCAGAGCTCGGATAATAATAATAAGGTATGTAGATCCCGCCCATGTCTACCTAATGTTATTTATATGCAGTTGGCCAGGTTGTAGTGCAGGCTGGCAGGCTTTACTGGCATTAGTCCAACTTTGTTGAGGCAGTTTTGAGATGGTGCGGCCCTTGCACCCTATTTTACTGATTTTAGCTCCTCAAAACCAGGGTGGAATAAGGGATGATAAGAAGAAAAATAAAGCCAACTGTCCTCAAAGCAAGAATATTACTGACATTAAGTGACCTGATGAGTATACTGAATGCATTGTTCAATGGATCCTTTTATCCACCTCCAATATTCTCCCTCCACCTGGACCCCTCCCTCTGGATTCTTACCTTCTCTTGATCTTTTCATTGAGAACTGTCGGCGTGACATTAGTCATCTCAATTTCTCTGCTTCTCTCACCCATTCTAATCTGTCTCTCTCTGCACTTACTGCACTCCGTTCTCTCAGGTCCAACCCCAACATTGTCATCAAACCCGCTGACAAGGGTGGTGCTGTTGTTGTCTGGCGCACAGACCTCTACCTCTGAGCGTCAACTCGCAGACACTTCCCCTACCTCTCCCTGGACCATGAACCCACCACTGAACATCAAGCCATTGTTACTAGGACTGTCACTGACCTCATCTCCTCTGGAGATCTTCCTCCCACAGCTTCCAACCTGATAGTCGCCCAACCTCGGACGGCCCGCTTCTACCTCCTACCCAAAATCCACAAACAGGACTGTCCCGGCAGACCAATCATGTCAGCCTGTTCCTGCCCCATGGAACTCATTTCTCGTTATCTTGACTCCCTTCTCTCTCCCCTTGTATAGTCCCTTCCCACCTACATCCGTGATTCCTCTGACACCTTACGTCACATCAACAATTTCCAGTTCCCTGGCCCCAACCGCTTCCTCTTCACCATGGACGTCCAATCCCTCTACACCTCCATCCCCCACCAGGATGGTCTGAGGGCCCTTAGCTTCTTCCTAAAACAGAGGCCCGAACAATCCCCATCCACCTCTACTCTCCTCCGTCTGGCTGAACTTGTTCTCACACTTAACAACTTCTCCTTTAACTCCTCTCACTTCCTCCAAATAAAAGGTGTGGCTATGGGTACCTGCATGGGCCCCAGCTATGCCTGTCTCTTTATGGAGTATGTGGAATATTCCTTGTTCCATTCCTACTCCAGCCCCCTCCCGCAACTCTTTCTCCGGTACATCGATGATTACTTTGGTGCTGCTTCATGCTCTCGTCAGGACCTGGAAAAATTTATTAATTTTGCTTCCAATCTCCACCCCTCCATCATTTTCACATGGTCCATCTCTGACTCTTCCCTTCCCTTCCTTGACCTCTCTGTCTCAATTTCTGGTGATAGACCGTCCACCAATATCCATTACAAGCCTACCGGACTCCCACAGCTACCTTGACTACAGCTCCTCACACCCCGCTTCCTGTAAGGACTCCATCCCAATTCTCTCAGTTCCTTCACCTCCATTGCATCTGTTCTGATGATGCTAGCTTCAAAAACAGTTCCTCTGACATGTCCTCCTTCTTCCTTAACCGAGGTTTTCCACACATGGTCGTTGACAGGGCCCTCAACTGTGTCCGGCCCATCTCCCGCGCATCCGCCCGCACACCTTCTCCTCCCTCCCAGAAACATGATAGGATCCTCCTTGTCCTCACTTATCACCCCACCAGCCTCCGCATTCAAAGGATCATCCTCCGCCATTTCCGCCAACTCCAGCATAATGCCACCACCAAACACATCTTCCCTTCACCACCCCCTATCGGCATTCTGTAGGGATCATTCCCTCCGGGATACCCTGGTCCACTCCTCCATCACCCCCTACTCCTCAACCCCCACCTATGGCACCTCCCCATGCCCACGCAAAAGATGCAGCACCTGACCCTTCACTTCCTCTCTCCTCACCATCCAAGGGCCCAAACACTCCTTTCAAGTGAAGCAGCATTTCACTTGCATTTCTCCTAACTAAGTCTACTGCATTTGTTGCTCCCAATGCGGTCTCCTCTACATTGGAGAGACTAAACGTAAACTGGGCGACCGCTTTGCAGAACACCTGCGGGCTGTCCACAAGAAAGACCCTAACCTCCCTGTCACTTGCCATTTTAACACTCCACACTGCTCTCTTGCCCACATGTCTGTCCTTGGCTTGCTGCATTGTTCCAGTGAAGCCCAACGCGAACTGGAAGAACAGCACCTCATCTTCCAACTAGGCACTTTACAGCCTTCCGGACTGAATATTGAATTCAACAACTTTAGATCTTGAACTCTCTCCTCCAACCCCATCCCCTTTCCGTTTCTTCCCCCTTCCTTTTGTTTTTTCCAAATATTTATATAGATTTTTCTTTTCCCACCTATTTCCATTATTTTTAAATCTATATCTTTTATGCCCTGTTAGCCTTTCCACCCCACCTCCACTAGAGCTGTACCTTGAGTGTCCTGCCATCCATTCTTAATTAGCACATTCGTTTACATAATATCACCACCTTCAACACCTCTTTGTTCTTTTGTCTGTGACATCTTTTGATTATCAGCTCCTATCACTGCTTGCTTGTCCCTACAACCACACCCCCCTTTCTCTTCTCCCCCCCTCCTTAAACCAGCTTATATTTCACCCCTCTCCTAATATTCACTCAGTTCTGTTGAAGGGTCATGAGGACTCGAAACGTCAACTCTTTTTTTCTCTGCCGATGCTGCCAGACCTGCTGAGTTTTTCCAGGTAATTCTGTTTTTATACTGAATGCATCTCCTTGTGAACTTTTAACCTCACAGCAATGGGCATGACCTAAGCTAAATCAACACCACAAAAAAAAAGCCTGATTACTGCTGCTTGCTTCACTAACAACGTAAATGATCCAAACAGCCCACGAGATGGCAAAATGTGTTTAATGAGGCTTAAAGCATTTAACTAATTATTAAAATAGGGCTGATGTTTCATTTCCATAGGGAAAATGGGTTGATTGTAACCTAGGCTAAACTTTTAAGAATACAAGAAAACATAGAACAAGACCATTTTTTTATAAGAAAGCATAGAGCAGGACTATTTTTCTGTGAGCAGCCCACTTTTAGAAAATGCAGTGTTAGGAGGATGAATAGAATGCTCTACTATTTTGCAGGGTTTCACTGCCTAATGTGTGAGCCTCCTATGCAGCACAGTTTATATATCCTATCCATTTTATGTGTCATAAACTTTGACAAACTTGTAAATATTTTTTTATTTTTATAATCATTAAAGTCGTAATATTTTCCAAGAGGTTGGTTTTCTACTCTGTCATAGGTTCAAGTTGTTCACTTAGCACATAACGAGAGTATGTGAGGACTAAAGGGCATAATTATTCTGACAACCTTCTATTCATTACCTCACATACCTGGGTGCCTCCTGAGACCATAGGGCCATTAACCTCATTAACACCCATTAATCAGCAGAATATAATTTGTTGTTGTTGCCGTTGGAGCTAATGTGTACTGTATGCTACTGGAACATGTACAATTAGCTTGGAGATTTGCTCATGCACAAAACTATCGAAAAAGAAAATGAGCATAACTGTATTTGTGTTAAATAACACCCAGAGCCCATCTCTGAAATGTGGGTTATTTATAATTGTTTGATCCCACTTTCTATTTGTCTTTCATCTGTTGTGCCGTAGTAATTTATTTTTCAGCTGTTACAACACGATAACAGTTGGAAGCAAGTGAATTATGATAGATATTATCAATGTCTTCAAATCACTGAAAGTCTATCGCATGATAAATGTGTTTTACTTTGAAAATGATAAACCTATGACCAATAGGCCAACATTGTATGGCACAAACCTATGCAATGTATTCACTTGAACAATTGACCCCTGATTAAAATAAAGCCAGAGCATTACCACAGGCACCTTGACATCAATGGGAAGGAGACAACGGGTGATTAGTTTGTGTGTGTGTCTGTATGTCTGTGCCGGGGGCAGGGGGTGCAGAGGGTGCAGAGGGGCCAATTTCTGTGTATGAAACATATCTCTGTCCTTCCTCAAAAAACTCCTTGAAACATACCTCTTTGACTGTGTCCTTTTCTATCTCCACTCCTCCTCATGCTTGGATACATAAGAGGTATTTGTACTTGACAAACGCTATTGAACTAGTGCCTGGAAAAACTCTGGAGATTTTTAATCAGTTTTATCATAGATTTAATTCCATTAACAATCATAAGGACCATATGGTTAACACAAGTGGCTGAACTTGCAAATACACTCAAAAGAAATTCCGGCCTACTGGTCTTTCTGGATTTTTGTTTTCCAGATTTGAGGTGTTACAGTTTATATTCGATCACTCATTACCAGATAGACATTTAACGATGGTTTCATGGCCTCTGTGGTCAGATAGCCTATTGACTGCAGCAAATTAAAAAAAAACTGAAAACAATTACCAACCTGAGAGAACAAACAGTAACAATATTAGCAGAGTACTCTGAGTGAGGTCAAAATCACACTATTTTAAATGTTGTACTCTTTGGATATGGCAAAATTACCTGGCGGCAAAATTGGATAGCCTTGGGTTCAGGCAAACGTCATGCTGTCTGCCGATTTACAGGACACCTGTGTGCAACCCAGTGCAAAACACATGATCGAATGTCAGCACACTTTAGAGCCAGCCTGCGCGATACTGAAAGCTAGTCTGCACCTCTTAAAGGGAAGATGCATTCCGGCTGGAGCAGACTCTGAACATGGCTGGGGAAGACATTTTGAGCTGGAAGAATACTGACCAATGGTGCAATAGGGCACACAGCTTGCAGCAAGGTTCTCTGATGCAGCATTGGAGGCCTTGATGCAGGAGGTGGATAGGACGAAAAGTGTCTTCAATCCATAGGGAGCCAAATGTCCGCCAGACAAACACTGAGAAGGCAGTGGCAGCAGATACTATGCAGTCAATGCAAACAGTCTATCCCCGAGGACCTGTATTCTGAGAGAACTTTAATGACCTCACATGTCTGGCTGAGGTCAGTGAATTCATCTTCAAATATGATATCCTTATAATGAAGCCACTAACCTCACACACTGTTAAATTCAAGCACACCCCCATTACTTACCTATCAATAATCTCTATCAATTATGACTCACACCTACATTCATAACTTCACCTAACCCTCACACTGCTGCAAGCCTCATATGCACACATCTCACAGCTTGCACGTACTGCCAGCTATTCAACCATGAGAGGCACATCACCCGAACACCAGACTCACTAACACACATCCCTTTCTCTTGCAGGATGAGATATTAGGTTGCAGCAGCACCACACCAGCAGGGGAAAAGCACGAATGCATGCCCTTGCCAACATGGAAGAGATGGGACTCTCCATCACTGTAGTGGGTATCACCAGCTGCAAAGGTCTAATGAAATGATGGTAAGTTCCTACCTAATCCACCTTCTCACATTCCACAACACCTGCAACCCAAAATCTCCTTCTGATCTGCAAGCTGAAGATGGTGTAAACATGTATCTCTTGGTTTCCCCCCTCCATCCCCTCATCACAACCTTACCCTTGTGCCTTTCTCCTTTCAGATACTGAGGACTGCTACCTGGCCAGGCAGTGGAGGAACAGCATGAGATGGAAGAGCAAGCAGATAGTGATGAATAAGAAACAGTGTCCCTTTCTCTCACATTCACATTCATCAGCTCATATACTAATGTTTTAGAGGCTAGATTTAGAGGTGGATCTAGATGTGGTGACTTACTGGGCCTAGGCCCAGGGGACAAGGTTAGCATAGGTGTCAACTCACCAGAGGACATAGTTGCACATGAGCTCTCCTGCAAAGGATTTAGATGAGGATTTTCTGGAACAACTTGCTGAAAAAGACTGATGGTTATACACAATGGACAGTTTGGCACATTGGCAGGCCTTCCATAAGCCTGCAGTCACTGTCAAGGAGCATGGAGGAGTCCAACTTCAAATTGGCACAAGCCTTTGTTCAGAGCTTTAGAACCCATTCTTTCCATTGTAGAAGTGGTAGGCAATTCCATTAACACCTGACTAAGATCCAGCTTTCAATGAACGATGCCTTGGCTTCCATTGCAGCACAAGCAGCAGATACCCAACATCTGAACGCTGCAGTGGAAGCTCAGATGAAAATCATGCAAGTTCAGCTTGATGTCATGCAAGGTCAGACTGCTATCACCATAGCTGTGGATATCACGTTCATAGGAACTTTCAGGGTGTGACAGCAGTCCAGCAACATGTGCTCGAACAGATTACAAGGATTGCTGAGGCACAGCCCTGTGGGAGCGCCAGTGGTTCCATGGAGCATAAATTTATTGTCCTCTCAAGATGACAGCATTCATGTTGCCCTGATGCCATCACTGCCAGTGTGCCCATCAGGCAGCCAGCCCAGACTGCTGCTACTTATGCAGAGGTAGTGCAATAGTTGTTGGAGTTCAATCATCTCAGGCTAGGACATCACTTAGGAGTGCCACTGGATAGGGTCTTAAGCGCAATCATCTTCAGCTGCTTCATCAATGATTTTTCCCTCCATCATAAGGTCAGAAGTGGAGATGTTTACTGATGATTTCACAGCATTCAACACCATTTAGGACTCTTCAGTTACTGGAGAAATCGACATGCAGCAAGATCTGGACAGCATTCCCACTGATAAGTGACAAGTAACATTCATGTCATACAAATGCCAGGCAATGGTGATCTCTTACAGGTCAGAATCTAAGCATGTATCCTGACATTCAATGGGATTACCATCACTGAATCCTCCACCATCAACGCCCTAGGGGTTACCATTGACCTGAAACCTAATTAGACCAGCCAAATAAATACTGTGGCTACAAGGGCAGGTCAGAGGCTAGGAATCGTGTGACAAGTAACTCACCTCCTGACTCCCAAAGCCTGTCCATCATCTACAAGGCATAAGTCCGGGGTGTGATGAAATACTCCCCATTTGCCTGGATGAGTGCAGCTCCCACAACATTCAGGAACCTCGACGCCATCAAGGACAAAACATCCCACTTGATTGGCACCCCATCCACCATCATAAATATTCACTCCCTCCACCACCATTGCATAGTAGCAACAGTGTGTACCATCTACAAGATGTACTGCAGCAACTTGCCAACTCTTCTTCGACAGCACCTTCCAAACCCAAGAACTTTATCATCTAAAAGGAGAAGGGCAGCAGGCATATAGGAAGCATCTTCAGGCTCCCTTTCAAGTCACTCACCATCCTGACTTGGAATGACAAATCCATTCCTTCATTGATGCTTGGTCAGAAGTCCTTGAACTCCCTCCCAGCAGTGCGGGTTAACCTACATGCCACACTCGGTCAAGGGCTTTGATGTCAAGGGCAGTGACTCTCACCTCTTGAGTTCAGCTCTTTTGCCCATATTTGAACCAAGGCTGCAATGGGGTCAGGAGCTGAGTGGCCCTGGTGACACCCAGAGTGAGCTGTGTAATTGCCACTTGATAGCACTGTCAGCGACACCTTCCATCACTTTGCTGATGACAGATTAGACTGAGGGGCTGGGTAGAATTTGTCTGCTTTTTGTGTACAGGACATACTTGGGTAATTTCCCAAGTAGTTGTGTAGATGCCAGTGTTGGAGCTGTACTGGAACAGCTTGGCTAGGGGCACGGCAAGTTCTGGAGCACAAGTCTTCAGTACTATTGCCAGAGTGTCATCAGGACCCATAGCCTTTGCAGTACCCAGTGCTTTCAGCTGTTTCTTGATATCACATGGAGTGAATCAAATTGGCTGAAGACTGGCATCTGTGATGCTGGGGACCTGCAGAGGAGGCCCAGATGATTAACCACTTGGCACCTCTGGCTGAAGATAGTTGTAAAGGCTTCAGCCTTGTCTTTTGCACTGATGTGCTGGGTTCCCCCATCATTGAGGTTAAGGATATTTATGGAGCCTCTCCCTCAAGTCAAGTTGTCCCGAACAAGAAAACAGTAAAAATTGGGAAATAACAATACTGGTCCGAACTGGTCTTGTATACCTTAAAATGGAACATCAGTAAAAACTGGGAAATAAGAGTACTGATGCAAACTGGTTTTCCCTTCTGGGTGTCCACCACCATTCACGATAGGATGTGGCAAGACTGCAGAACTTTAATCTGATCCATTGGTTGTGAGATCGCTTAGCTCTATCACATGCTGCTTCCAATGTTTGGCATGCCAGTAGTCCTGTGTTGTAGCTTCACCAGGCTGACACCACATTTTTAGCTATGCCAGGTGCTGGTCCTGGCATGCCCACCTGCACTCTTCATTGAACCCTGGGTTGATCCCCTGGCTTGATGGTAATGGTAGCGTGGGTGCTATGCTGGGCCATGAGGTTGCAGATTGTGGTTGTATACATTCTGCTGCTGCTGATGGCCCACAGCCCCTAATGGATGGCCAGTTTTGAGTTGCTAGGTCTGTTAGCACGGTGGTAGTGCCACACAACACGCTGGGGCGTATCCTCAATGTGAAGATGGAACTTCATCTCCACAAGGTCTGTGCAGCAGTCACTCCTTCCAATACTATCATGGACAGATGCATCTGCGACAGATAGATTGGTGAGGACCAGTCAAGTCAGCTTTTTCCCTCTTTTTGGCACTATCAGTTTTCAGTACAACTGAGTGACTTGCTAGGCCATTTAAGAGTCAACCACATTGCTGTAGGTCTGGAGGCACATGTAGGCCAGACCAGATAAGGATGGCAGATTTACTTCCCTAAAGGCTAATGGTGAAGCAGATGGGTTTTTACGACAATCAACGATAGGTTCATGGTCACCATTAGTGGAACTAGCTTTTAATTCCAGATTTATTAGTTAATTGAATATAAATTCCACCAGCTGCCTTGGTGGGATTTGAATCCATGTCCCATGAGCATTAGTCTGGGCCTTTGGATTACCATTCCAGTGACGTTACCACTTGCCACCTCTTCCCCATAATGCCTTAATTATATGGCAGTCAGGTAAGCCATCTATATTTGAGACACCAGAACAAACCTGAGCACAGTTACTGGGTGAGAAGCGCTATCTTTTTTTTTATATGGTTCATGACGCTCGTGTGCAATCCACACACAAATAACAAAAGCATTACAACCACAAAAAATGTGATTGAGCAGATCTTTAGGGTTCTTAAATGATGCTTCCGCTGCCTGGAATGCTCTGAAACAGCCGTGCAATACTTGCCAAAGTGGGTGCCATGATTCAGTGTAGTCTGCCGCATGCTGCATGACCTCACCATCATGAGGGCAGACCTCTTGCTACCAGGTATAAGTGAGCAGCTGAGGAAAAGGAGGAGGAGGAAGGTAGCAGGCAACCAACACATCTCCTTTCTGGCCAGGCTGTCTATGATCAGCTCATTTAACTGTGGTACCAGTAAATCCCATTTTCCCATTCACCAACTGCCCCACACTTTACCTTATGTCTGTTACTGACCATCACAGCATCCTTGTAACCACAATGCTGAAATAAAAGCTATCACAAAACATACATTTCAAACTAACTTTATCAATCCAACTGTCCAGTATGCCACATAAAAGTCAACTAAGCATCCTTGTGTTTTCCTATCATCCATGTTCCTTTGCCTGTATTAGAATTCCTGTCAAAGCTACCCCAATGCCAGCAGCATGCTGAGTGGAAGGCTGCTGAGCTTCAGAGGAGGAGAATACAGATGGCCTTTGCAGAGTGGCCTAGAGCAGCTCTGGGCATATATTCACCACTTGAACTATAGCTGTTCTAGAAGGCGGTGCACCACCAATTTCCCAATGGCAATTAGGAATAGGCAAAAAATGCTGCTGTTGCCAGCGATGCTCACATCCAATGAACAAGTAAGAGGCACCTCACTGTGTTACGTCTTGTATCGAGTATAATTCATCTGTAACGTATTTCATGTACTGTCAACCTTGAATTGTACTCTCATGTTCCGTTACAAATTTTAAAAAGTATATACTTTGGAAACAAAACAGACACTACGCAACCTAAGTTTGTAGCCCTGATCCTGATTTATTGCGTGATCTAAATCCATTGCAGCTTCAGGATAGCAGTGTTCATAGTTGCACTCGCTGATTATAGAATATCTCCATCAATTGCCTTATTATTGATTACTCAGGCTCCACATCCAATTTTCCATGTCAGTTTGATTGTTTTAATGCAAGGCCAGATAATGGTGTGCATGGTTGGTTATATATGGCTCAGTGGAAATTGGTCTTGGAAGGAAAGTGCAGCACACACATGTTTAACAGGAGAGTTAGCGAGGAATGCAGATGAGATCAACAGGAGTTTGGGACCATTTTAAAATTGTTGAGAGAGAATTTGAACTCAGATGCAGAATAGGGACCAAAAGCACCAATTTTGTGGTGTTAATTCCTGCATCCATTGGCATCTGAAATAGGTATAGCCTTCATATTGGGTCAGTGGATTTTTCAGGAACCTTTAGCAGCCACCTAAAACATAGGTTAATGAGAGGCTTAACTCCTCTTTTAAGACTCCTGTAAGACATTGGGCTGCCCTAAACCAGGCTAGATTTTCTGGTTGTGAATGAAGCTTAGCAAATGGCTGCCACAAGAAAGGTAAGCATGATGTGAATCCAAGAGGAGCAGGTGTCCTTTCCAAAACTCCACAGCATCCAATTGGAGTCAGGTTGGTATGGCGTCCCTTCCGTTCTCTTCCCCAGCTGTAGCCCCCCTCCCAGGACTTACTCTGACAGCCAGACACCGGCAGCTTCAAGCCTATGTTGTTCAAATGAGGCCCAAAGCTCAGCTCCCCCAGGTCTCAGTTCCACACCCAACACTGATTTTGCACCTGGGGAAAGGCCATTACCAACTTTTACAGCGCTGTTGTTTTAAGAGAAGCTGATTTCATTCCATTGTCTGTGCCACCTTTGTCTTGCAAAAAAATGAACATTTTTATTAACAACCACATCAAATTCCTAATTTGTATAGAAATGATTTAAAGGGACCTGTGGTCAGTTGGTCTTTATCAGACAAAATGTTGATGCTTTTCAGGTTTGGATCTTAAGAGGTCACTTTAGATTTTCCTATAAAGTTAAGATGGAAAACATACATGACCTATTTCCCATCACTACTTTATTCATTCTTGGGATGTGGGCATTACTTGCTAGTCCAACATTTATTGCCCATTCCTAATTACCCTTGAGAATGTAGTGGTGAGCTGCCTTCTTGAACTGCTGCAATCCATGTGGCGTAGGTACATCTACAGTGCTGTTAGGGAGGGAGCTCCAGGATTTTGACCCAGTGATAGTGAAGGAACGGTGATATATTTCCAAGTCTGGCTGGTGAGTGGCTTGGAGGGTAACTAGCAGGTGGTGGTGTTCCCATGAGTCTGCTGCCCTTGTCCTTCTTGATGCTACTGGTTCACTAGGAAAATATTAGAGTGTACACCATTCCAAACGTTCACTAAAAGCTACTAATGATTAATTATTTTTGGGGGAAAAAGTGGTGTAGTGATAATGTCACTGGACAAGTAATCTAGAGGCCCAGGGTAATGCTCTGGGGACAAGGGTTTGAATCCCACCATGGCAGCTGGTGAAGTTTGAAGTCAATTAATAAAATCTGGAATAGCAAGCTAGTTTAAGTAAACATGACCATGATAACTACCATTGATTGTTGTAGAAGCATATCCGGTTCACTAATGTCCTTTAGGGAAGGAAATCTGTTGTCCTCACCTGGTCTGGCCTCCATGTGACTCCAGAGCCACAGCAATGTGGTTGACTCTTAAATGGCCTAGTAAGCCACTCAGCTTAAAGGCAATTAGGGATCGGCTTTGCCAGAGACACCCACATCCCATGAAAGAATAAAAAAAAGACGATTAACAGATTAATATTATTTCCAATCTTCCTTGTAAGATTGAGTTAATTTTAAGCAAGCATGACCACAATGAGGGATTTTATTTTTTTGCATGGTGTACTCCTTCCATTGGTTTTCCACTAAGATGATCCTCTGCTTTAATTCGCAAATGTCATGCATTTCTCCTCTGATGAACAGCTCTAGGCTTTGAAGAAAGTCTTCTTGGATTGACAAACTGGTCAATCAGCAACAAATTTAAATCAGCTAGTTTTTTGTATTCATGTAGAAATAGTAAACAGCGTAACATAATGGCAGGTGATGGTTTAACAGCTGTTTGGCTATTAAAATTGAGGATTTTCAGTCAAATTCCAAAAGTTAGAAATGTACTTTTGCAAATTGTATCAGCAAATCATGGCAACTAGTCTTTAAACTATTTGACAAAGCAATGACACAATTAGCAGCTACTTTGCCTAACTTGATTTTCATATTAGAGTTTAGAAAATTCTAGAATGAGTCAATGCACAAATTGCTGACAAATCTCTATGTTGGCAAAATTTAATTAAAAAAAAACAATGATATGTAAATAGGCTAAAACATTTTATACTTCATTGAACATAGAACAACTAACAACCTGACATTATAAGCCATATAAATAGGGTCTGTGTGATTAAGATTTCAGTAGCAGGCTATTTAAATTGGGGGAAAACACCATTTTAATGATCAGAAGATGATTTAAGAATGGAATCCTTGACCTACAACCAAAGGGGCCTTATTAACATAGCAATTTAACACGCTATTGTATTATGGTTTTTATAGCTCAGATTAAACGTTTAGCCTGAATCACTGACCTTTAATTGCATGTAAATTTACAGAATTAACATTTGAGATATGTGTTATGGGAAATCATTCACTGAAGTTGGTGGAAACTGGTAAGAAAATAACTGTTAAACTTTTTCCATCAGTTATATTGCAGTACATTTTCCTCTGTTTATTAATTTTAAGGAAAAAGTAGGCAACATGAAGGACTTACTTAAAAGGACTCCATTCTTAACATCAGTTGACATACTAGTAAATTATATTTGATAGCCTAGATAGACCAACATTTTGATCAACTTTTTGACTATAATTGATTTGATGAAAACCATAAAGGGCTTGTTGACTATAAATGTAGATAGATAGTTTGAAAGACTTAGCTCAGCAGTAGCACTGTTAGAAATTGATGGGTCAATAAAGCCACACTCTAAAGACTTGAGCACAAAATCTAGACTCGCTTCAGTGTCAAACACACTGTTGACGGATCTAGGACAAGGGGACAGAATCCTAAAATCAGAGTTAAATCATTCAAGAAACAAGTTATGAAACATCTCTCTGCACAAAGTGTGGGAGAGATAGAAACATAGGCCTGAATTTTTCAGTTGGCAAATAGGGACGGGCCCGACATGCTGGTGCGTAAAATGACGCGTGATGACACTGGGTGTGCGTCTCAATATCATCACGCTGTCTTGCAATGTTTCATTCAGCAGGCCAGAGTAGGCTGTGCACCCGCTGATAACTGATAGGCCTATTAAGTTCATTAACAGATTAATTAGTGTACTTGTTTATGCTGCCCATCCAACCTTAAGGTTGGTGGGCAGGCGAAAATGCCAAGCGGCCTTCAGGTTTTTCAGGAAACCTCATCCTCATCCCTGAACTCCCCTGCCGGCTCCCGCTGAACCTGCCCACCAACTGAAAAATTCAGGCCATGGGGATGTCAAAATATAGAAAATTTTGGCTACATAGGAGGCCATTCGGCCTATCATGTCTGTGCCAGCCGAGAAAAAACTATCGACCCTTATCCCGCTTTCCATCTCTTGATCCATAGCTCTGTATGTTCTGGCATTTCAGGGCTTTTTAAAAAATGCAACGAGGGTTTCTGCCTCTACCTTGCTTTACGGGAGTGAGTTACGGTCCCACACCACCCTCTGGGTGAAAAATATTTCCCTCAACTCCTCTCATCTTTCTGCTAGTCACTTTAAATTTATGTCCCATGCTTATTGACCACTCTGCTAAAGGAAATAAATCCTTCCTATCGACTCTGGCTAGAGGCCTTTTGTATACCTCAATTTATTCTCCTCTTAGGCTCTTTTGTTTCATAGAAAACAAAGAAAACCTCAGCCTGTCAAATCTTACCTCATGGCTAAAATTCTCCATCCTGACAATATCCTTGTAAACCTCCTTTCTCCCCTCTTCAGTGTGATCACAAACTGTAACACAGTAACCTGAACTGTACACAGTACTGTAGCTATGACTTAAGTAGTATTTTATACAGATCTAGCTTAACCTTACCATTCTTATGCTCTCTATACCTTGGCTAATGAAGGCAAGTATCCTATATGCCTTAACCATCTTAACTATTGGCCCTGCCAACCATCAGGGATCTACCCTTTGTATGTATTCCCTTGCCTTGTTTTCTCCATCAATAAATGCATTACCCCACACAATTCTCCAGATTGAATTCTATTTGCCAAGTTTCTGCTCACCTGACTAATCCATTGGTGGGAGAATGGCTACCTTGAAGAAGTACTGCTCTTCTCTCTGACAGGATTTCCGCTTGTCTCTTTTACACTGTTCACCTTCATTGCCTTCCATTTCCCTCCTGGTATTTGACAAGATATTTATCAAAACTCACTTTCAAAGCCATATTTCCTTCCTCAGCAACTGTCTCCCCACCTATTGCTGGCCTTCTATCCAGCTTCACCTGCTCCTCACCCCCTTAAACAGTATAAATTTAATCACATTTCCACTTCTCTTCAGCTCTGAAGAAGGGTCAAATGGACTTGAAATGTTAACTCTGTTTCTCTCTCCACCGATGCTGTCAGACCCGTTGTGTTTTTCTAGCAGTTTCTGTTTTTGTTTCAGATTTCCAGCATCCGCAGTATATTGCTTTTCTCCACTAGTGTTTGCTGCCCCTTGCTGTTTCTTAGCTCCATCCAAACTGATTCTACATTTTAATCTTCAGATCTAAGATTGTCTCTCACTAATGTACTGATCTCATCCTTTATTAGCAATGCTACCCCACCTCCTTTTCTGTTTTGCCTATCCTTTCAAAATGGCGAATACCCTTGAATATTCAGTTTCCAGCCTTGGTTACCCTGCAGCCATGTCTCTGGAATGCCAATTAGATGATATATGTTTATTTCTCTTTGTGCCGCCAATTCATCTACCTTATTGCAAATGCTGCATGCATTCAGATAGAGTGCCTTTAATTTGCTCTTGTTATTATTTTCACAACTTCTAGCCTGATCTGCTGGCACACTCTTAAGTTTGTATGCTCTGTCCTTTCCTGACACGCTCTGTTTATCATTTCCCTTAATGCTACCTTGGTCTCTCGTTCTCCCTTATCTCTTAAATTTATTGCATCTTCTCTCACATGATCCCTCACCCCACTATTTAGTTTAAAGCTCTCTCTACATTTCTAGTTGTTTGACTCACCAGAACACTGGTCTCAGCATGGTTCAGGTGAAGACCACTCCAATCGTATAGTCCCTGCTTTCCCCAGTACTGGTGCCAGTGCCCCATGAATCAAAACCCATTTCTCCTGCACCAATCTTTGAGCCCCATATTTAACTCTCTAATCTTATTTACCTCACACCAATTTGTTCATGGCTCGTGTAATAATCCAGAGATTATTACCTTCCTGGTTCCACTTTTTAATTTAGCCCCCAGCTGCTCATACTCTCTAAGCAGAACCTCTTTCCTAGTTCAACATATGTTGTTAGTATCTACGTGGACCACGACAACTGGGTCCTCCCTCCAGCCCAGAGCAGATGTTCTGAACCTTGGCACCAGGCAGGCAACACAGCCTTCTGGCCTCTTGATCTTGGCTGCAGAGAATTGTGCCTATCCTCTGAGATTTAAACAGCATGGCAGCAGCAGATTCAGCAGGGCACAGAAAAACAAACTCTGAGGGAATTTGAGAAAGTAGCATAACAATAAAGGCAGAGGAGGAAGACATCACATCACGAGGAAGGGTTGTGGACTTAAGTTACGGATAAATGTTTAATTTAACTTACCTATAACTTAAACTAGAATGTGCAATTGAGGTTTAAGTTTATTTCTGATAAATTACACATCTAATTAATAGATACATGGTAATGGAATTCAGTCCTGTTGAATGTGCATCATGTACCATGTGAGACCTCCAGGACATTTCTCATGTCCTGGGCAGCCTTTTGCGCAGGAAGTGCCATCAGCTGAGGAGCTTGTGTTCCGAGTTTCAGAGTTTGAGCAGCAGCTGTTATCACTGCGGTGCATCTGCTTTCTGAGGTAGCCTAAGACTGTGCACTAGAGAGGGATTGGGTGGTTGCCTGACAGAGAAGAAGTCCAGATAGATAGTGCACAGGAATCCACTTTGTGCATCTTGTTCTCTAACTGGCATTCATTTCTGAAAACTGGTGAGGGCGATGGTTCCTCTGGGGAGTACAGCCAGAGCTAAGTCTACTTATGATTCAGCAATTTTGAGTTCCAATACATTGACATAAGTCAGGAAGAGCACCTGTCCCCTTTCTAGCTCCACAAAAGTTATTGGGGGTACTGAAGAATCCTGAATGAGGTAGAGCCCAACATTTGTTTCATTCATAACAAATTAATACTTTGCAGGGGGTCATTCAACAGATATCCAGCTCCTAATTAACATATTCAAAAGGTCTAGGCAGTTGTTCAGGTTGTCTCAAAATTGTGCCTAATAAATTTAGCAGGGAGTCCAACACTTGTGCAGGTTAGACACAGGCTGATCCACCATAGAATTGGTTTGCTTTAACCCCATTTTACACTCAATATGAGTGCACTGCGTACTAATTTCCAGCCCAAAATCTGTACATAAGCTGGGACAGAAAAGTTAAATTTCCCAAATACATTAAAAAAAATTAACCATCAGGATATTTCAAGACAGCTACATTTCTCCCAAACATACAAGAAAATGCAGAAGGGAAGAGAGACTTGCAGTTCTATCCTGCCTTAACATATCATTCAAAAATCTGAAACAACTCTCCAAGTAATTAATTACTTTGAAATACTGTAACCTTAGATGTAGATTAAATGTTAAGAGTTGAAACACATGCTACCAAAGTATAAAACTGAACTCAATATCGTTCAGATGTTTTGAGTAAACTATTCATCACAATGCATGACATTATACATATCTCAAAACACAGTAGTTTGGCATACTTTGTGGAACAGAGGAGTTACCTCCAGTTCACTTAAGGAGGTTTCCTTTATCCCTTCAATAATTTACAGTCTATACACGAACAGTTTGCCCACTGCATTTAATTCAACCTCTTTTTATCTGCCTAAAATAATGGTCCTTCTATCCTCAGTAGAGATCACACATCCAAGGACCTGGAGCTTCATGCACAGGCAAATATACACTATTCAGGAAAAGACCAACATGTCCCATACATTTATGGAACTGAGCCTCAGAATCCCCAATATGTCTCACCCACTAGCAGCCATTTAATCTACTGGGAGGGATGTGCATCACAAAGACAAAAACCCTGGGAGTAATGAGGGTGAAATTCCTCTCTAATCCTCAAAGCGATTGAAATGAATCCCAAGAAAGCACAGTGACCATGAGCTACATTGCCCAATGCTTCCACCCATCTAACTTTATTTACTGATTCAGATAGAATTCACCTTACTATGTTTGATTGATGGTTTATTCACTTCATAAACATTTAGTACTTAATGAGATTAGAGACCAGTATTATAATAATGCCCAAATAATTATAAACTATTTGGATCCTGGCAGGAGTCTCACCCATGGGAACAACTAATGGGTAATCGATGGAAATGCTTTGCATGGTCTTTTAGCTGAGAAATGGAGGAAGGGAAGGAAGAGAAGGAAGGGAGGGAGGAAGAAAGGAAGGAAGGGAAGGAAGGAAGGGAGGGAGGGAGGGAGGAAGGGAGGAAGGGTGGGATGGAGAGAGGGAGGGATCAGAGGGAAGGAAGGAAGGGAAGGCTGGATTCACTCTCATGGTTAGATAGCTGCCAGTCTGTGTGAGCTCTAAGTTTTGGAGCAGTATAAGTGTGTGGGTGAGGCAAACCATATGGAGATAAGGATTGGGTACTGATTAATAGAGATTGTTGGCTGGCGGATGATGGGTGTGGTGAATAAAGCAGTTGATGAGGCTCATGATGCAGTTGGTAGGATATGGCGTTTGAAGATTGAATCTAATCACTTTGACAACTCATATCAGATCATTAAGCTTCTTCCTGCACTGCATCCAACTTCTTGGAGCTATACTCCTAGCATTGACCTCTGCAACTATTTCCTCCCACTATCCTGAGCATGTGTGGATAAAGGTTGACTCTCCTTCTCCCCACTAGCACCCAGGACTCCAATACTTGATCAGAAAACCTTGGTGCACATTCTCTCACATTTTCAGCCAACTTCAATCTATTACAGCACAGGTTCAGTTCATAAAGAGAACAGCACTTCTTGCAGCTACAATCCTTCTCCCCTTTAAGAGGTGCAAGTAACTGTAGCCACCTGTGAGACTAGGCTTCTTGCCAATGCGTGCAACCAATGAATAGCATTAACTGCTTGCAGCAATCATGGGATACAGAGACTTAATGAATGGGCACCAGGTAATTGCATATCTTGATCCGCATACTTGTTTTTGGGGGTTAATATCTCCATGATGTATTTTCTCTACAATCGATTCATAAGTGGAATTTAGACAAAGCTACCTTAAGTCCTTAACACATTCAAGTGTGACTTGTATGACCTTCTGTATGAAGTATTTTAAATGTTTTTTTGAAACAGAGTTTCTATTATGAAACCTTGCTGCTGAAGGTGCACCGAAGAATTACTTTTATTGGTGCAATTAGATTGCAAATGTTGGTATTCACTCAGCGTGACAGACAGCCTCCCTGTAAACTGCTGCTCCTTCTGTAATAACACTAAATGACAAATGGATGTGATCCTCTGGCGAATGTGCAACAGTATTAAGTCCAGAGGAAGCAGGATAATTGATAGAAATGACTAGAAAAACACAAGAGGAACTGTATAAAGTAACTCCTGTTAAAAAGGAGAGAGTTATTAACAGGGGGTTACATATTTTGTATCTGAGCTAACATCTGACACAGAAGGGTGTTCTTGACACAGAAGAGAGTGGAACGTTTAAGTTGTACTTGCCAAGAACGTTTGTTGACTATTCAAACTAGCAGTCTCCCAGAATTGGAATTACTTGAGCACCCAATTTGCTACTAAAAGACAGCTCAGGTCAATGAATTTCAATAGTCACAACTGCACGCACAGATGTAAAGGCAAATTCGAGATGTATTGAAATTGTGAAAATAAATAAAACTACTAATGAGTGTGAAAAACAAATCTAAGCTAGCAACAATCATTCAGAATACTTAGCTGTCTCTTGTTGGCTTAATTGAGTACGTATTTGGTTAGGAATAAGACTGGTGTTATAGGGACATGTGTCAACTGAAATTATTAAGCACTCCACGAAACATGGCTTCTATGTGGCTAGGACTGGTCAAGAAAGCAGAACGTTGCTGCCTAGATGATAGCACCCAAGGTTCAATAGTGGAGATCTGAGGATAGGCAAATATTCTGAAGATAATTTTTTGGTATCGGGGAGTTCATATATTAGACTGTTTGAAGATTATACGAGTGAGGTAGAATTCATGACAAAGTTGGTTGAGTATTGCTGAAACAATAGACTTTTTTGATGAAACTTTTCATGTTGCACTCATCAGGACAATTCACAAGAAAATACCAATGTCAGGGTGATCAACATGTTTATACTGAATCAGATGAGAGTCCTAATTGGTTGGCAAGTAGACTCTGATTGGTAGAGGCATTGCTATGGAGAATGCCCAGTTGATGGTGATTGACAGTTAACTGCCAAGCATTGTTTGAAACTTAAACCAGGCAGCTTGACTCTAATTGGTCAAGACATTGCCTGGGGAATGAGCTAACAAATGGATGTCACTTTTTTTATTTAGCTGAAATGGGCTCAATGTGTGTATATGTTCTTTCTGTCTACCTGCTCTCTGATGAAGTTGTGCCCACATATGCATGCATAGAGGTCTCCATGGGAAGGAAGGTGGGCACCATGGAGACTTTGGTCCAGCAGAAGAACATGGAGATGTGTACAGACCTGCACCCAATTGCAGGAACCATGGGTGAGTTCCTGCAGTCGCGACATGAGAGGGAAACGGGCATCTTCACATCTCTCCAGGTGCTTCTTACCCTCAAGGAGTCAGGCCAGGACCCTCAGGCATCCGAAGGGAGGAGGAATGGTAGCTAGACACCGCAGGGTCATCCATTTAGGAATCTCAGAGGCCGCCCTCTCCCTCTGAGTCCCCTTTGCCTGTGACCCTCTTAACCTCATCCTGTCAGCACAGAGGGAGCAGCTGTCCCACAGATGAACAGCCAAAGCAAGCCAGGGCCCTCAAGGCTTTAGCTCTCCAGAGGACCCAAGCCGAATTCATCAGAGGCAACAGGTCCAACCATTGCACAGACTGTCTCCACCCCTGCTGCGGATATCAGGGCAGCAGAAGAAGTGATAGGCCTAGAAAAGTTAAGAATTTCTGATCACAAGTAGTTGCACGTGTGAAAACATTTTGTCACTCGATAATCTGATAGTATATTCACTTATGCTGAGTAATGGTGTCTTTCAGCTTCACTTACAGGTTTCACGTGTCCTCCCTCTGCATACCCCCCCTCCCCCATTAGCAGTTCAGCTGCACGCAGCCAGACAACCAATGATTCTGGAGGGAGAAGTGTGTGTGTGGCAGGGCTTTTAGGAGCCTGTACAAGCACTCTCCCATGCACATGGAGCTTTCCTCCATCACACTCATCTCAATGTCCAGCTTTTCAATGCTGCCTGCTGGGGTTCTCTTTCAGTTGTCCATCTGAGCTGACCTGCATCTCCATCCACTCAATGATCACACTCCCATGCAGCACCTGTGCCCGCCCAACATGAGGCTCCGCTAACTTTCGATTTTAAAAACATGGTCGTAGAAAGATTTCTTCTCAGCTCCCCTGTCCTTTCCGCTCCCCATGTCACCCATGTCCTTTCCCCCATCACTTTTGACCCCCCGGCATCATCTTCCTCCTCCCCAGCATCACCTAACAACTTCCCAGGATTTCCACGTTCTCTACATTCCTGAGAATCATAACCCAGCATATTGAACTCCCCAACCTCCTTCTTCCCACCCCCAGTGTAAGGAACATATCTTTTTAATTCTGTTGAACTGTTGTATAGAACATAACTTTTTATTTTCTGTTGGACTATGGATTAGAATTACAATGGCTGCAGTTTAAAGGACATACCCATTGGAACAGGATGAGAGATATATACAATGTTGCAGTCCTGGAACAGACTGTGCCTTGAAAGACAAGATGGTGCTGGAAAGGATCCCTGGACCAAGGGACCTTCCTGACAACAGTATTTTAACTGACTCCTGACTACGTGACCAGAGTTTTGTGTGGTAGCAATGCAGCAGAAAGCTCCTGGCCTGCAAAGAGAAAACATCTAAAATCTCTTTTCCTCATATTGCCATAATCTGCTTTCTCTCTGAGGAAACCCCTGTAAAAAGGAAAAGAGGAAAACCATTGTCAGAGACATTGAAAGGCAAGTTCTCAACCAAAGAACTAAAGACTGAAAGTACTGGAAGACCACCTTGTGTCATCAATAAGAACTGAAAGGAATTTGGAAGACATCGATCAAAATCAACCCATCGAATCCTGTACTCCGGAGTTGCTACTATTGAACTATTTTATCCCACCCTTAAAATCCATGTTTTGTGTGTCTTATGTCTTGTGTATGTGTGTGTATAGGGATTTAAGGAGGGGTAGAGTTTAAGTTATAGTGTTAGAAGTTAGCAGTTCATATTTCTTTCTTTTGCCACTGGTTAAAGATAATTTGTTCAATAAACAGTTATTATTAAGTTTACAAACCTGGTGCTCATATTCTGTTAACCTAACTTGAACAGTCAGGTAAAATTGGGGCAATCTGGTGGTTTGATCAAACTTTTCACATTCGCCACGTCTCAGGGAACAGTGGGGCTTGATATTACTGCGCACTATCCCCAATAAGCCGTGACACCAGGGTCCATGTCTGCCTCTGAGTCCCCACCAACTACCCTCACCGTCCCTTCCAACACTCCTATCGCACTCTCAGCCTCCCACTCTTTCGGTTCACTCTGCCCCCTCTCGTACTCACCATTCCCTCCTACCATGTCCTCCATCAATAGGTGCCCCAGGAGGCAGTCATTGACTTCACAGACCGCACCCCCCCCTTGCACGTTCACCTGGATAACCCCCCCTTAATCCCTCCTCCACCCTTAATCTCTCCTCCCGCCCCAGCCTCCTTCCTCCGCCTGAACTCCCTTCCCCCTCTGAACTTCTTCCCTTACACCTTCCTCCCACCTTACTCCTACCTCCTCATTTGCTGCTTTGTTCCCCCTTACACCATCCTCCCCTGCATTCCCTCCCCCTCCCAATCTCACTTCCCCTGACACCTTCATTCTCCCATCCCAAACTCCCCCACTGCCTCACCACCCCCCCACAGCCAAGCAAACCCGAACCTTTCTCTCCCACTCTCCCCCAGTACACCTTCCTCTCCCACTCACAGCTGGACTATCATCTTCCCCACTAGTTGATCATCTGTAGCAGCCCATGGCCAAGACCACGATGCCCCGAAGCTGGCCCCAGACATCAATGGAGACCTCCCACCTTGCGGGAACTGCTTTGCAGCAGAGCCATTTCCATGAGAATGCATGCAGCATATGTTGGAGCTGTAGGGCTCCAGCATCTTCTGCTCCTCGGATGCCTGCGTTCTGAGCAAGGCCCAAACGGTAAACCCTGACTTCTGCACATCACACTTGTCCACAAGTGTTCTGGGCCAGTGTGTTTTCCCACTGATGTGGGTGGTAAAGTTGATGTGGGGGTTGATTCCAGTGAGCAGGCAAGATAATTGAAATTAGTTTCCCGACGTCTAGCAGCAGGAAATGCGGCCTGCCATTAACAGGCGGAGTGGATGATCGCAAACTGGTTTCACAACAGCGTGAAACTAATTTTTGGCCTTCTCGCCATGTTGCCTGCCATGATGCCCGACGCCAACAGGGCTGGAAAATTCAGGCCAATATGTTTGTGATATAAAGACATTCACAAACTTTGGGATGATTGTAGGTTGTAAATGGTGCTTTATAAATGTCAGTTTTTTTTATGTTTAACTGCCAGAAAGGCTTTTTCTCTTTAAGTCCTTTTACGGACTCACCCAGTACTGCCATGGTATTATTCTGTTAATAGACGGGAAAGTAATTAAAATGCATGTGCCACATGTGGCACACAGGTATAGCACAAGTGTTGGTTTTATATGCACAGCTTCATGTTGGCATCCTTGCTGCTTCATAGCGAATTAATTAAAGTTGGAACTGGAATAGTTTGAAAGTTGTAGCTTTGCTCCCTCCTCTGAGTATTTCTGACACACCACAGAAACGAAGAGGTATTAGACTTACATTTAATAACTGGATTTTGATTGCTGCATGCCACATGGCTGTGTTTGCCATCAGCTGACACATTGGCCTGGATTTTTAAATGCACCTCGAAAACAGGTCCGGGTGCAGTTTAAAAATTGTGTTCCCAGAGGGCATCACTGGATCCTGTGCCTCTGGAACAGGATACAATTTCCAAAGGGAGGGTGGGAGGGGGTAAGGCAGCAATCTGTAAGTCTCCACTTAACTGGTTGTTGAGCTCATTGATGAGCTCTTTAACAGGCCTCAGAGGGGCAGTTTCAAAGTTTCATTTAGGAGGCACAGGGAAAGTGCCATGTCTAATACACATCAGGGTGCAGCTGCCATAAACGCAGTGGGGAGCCATGAGGGCTAATGGATGCACTCGTCAACAAAGTGGAGAATAATGCTCAGCCGCTCAGTATGTTGCCACTGCTGATACTGCAAAGTGTGTATTTGTGAATACACAAAGTGGTGGGTATCCAGAGAGGGATGTGAGGCAGCTGGCATCACTTGGGCAGCAGAAGTTGGCAAAGGAAGTCCTCATGAATGAATGTCCGCCAGCTGAGGGAATTGAAATGGGAGCTGGCTGCTCTGACATTGGACTGAATAGGGAGGAGGAGCTTCAGCAGAGCTAGCCTCCTGGTCAGGAGGAGGCCAGAGGAGCACTGCAAGGGTTTGCAAGGAGAAGAAGGTGCTACCCAAGACATTGAGTGTACTGCTCAAGAGTCAGTTACCTGCAAATCATGGAGCATCACTGCCATTGCTGATTGCACTTATCCAGGTAGATGATCTTGGATGTTTGTGCCCTGATCCACAATGACCTGATGCCTCATGGACACCTTGGCAGTGCCCTACCTGGAGCCATCAAAGTCACCATTGTCCTGAATTTCTATGCATCTAGGTCCTTCCAGAAATCAGCTGCGGACCTGGGTGGCATCTCAGAGTTGGAAGCTCATCATGCCATCAGGCAGGTCATAAATGCTGTATTACATCGGTTGGGTAATATGTTCATTTCGAGACATATGGGCCATCAAGAGGGCATTGCAGTTTACTGTCATCAATGGATTCCCTCATGACCAGGAGGGCATTGGCTATACCCACCCAGCCATCAGGGCACCAACAGACCAACCAAACAGATTCCTGAACAGAAATGGTTTCCACTCACTGAATGCCCAATTGTCCAGTTCTTGTGACTACAGGAAGCACATCCTCCAGGTCTGCACCTGGTTCCCAGGCAGCTGTCCTGATTCCTTCATCCAGCGAAAGCTCAAGTGCATCACCTTTTCAGGCCAATATCAACACTCCGCAGGTGGTTGCTGAAGGATAAAGGTTAACGTTAACCCCTGAAGATGAGCTCCTGACCCCCATCCAGTACCCAGGCATGGATCCAGAGAGGTGATACAACCAGAGCCATCTATTAACACAACACTGCATTGAGCAAACTATTGACATGTTGAAGATATGCTTCTGTTGCCTTCACTGCTTGATCCTTCAAGTACAAGCCAGCCAAGGTGCCTTGCATTGTGGTCATCTGCCTAGAGGCCTAGAGCTGGATGAGGAGGAGGAGGATCTGTAACACTGTTCTTCCTCAGAGGGGGATGGTGAAGAGAAAGAGGAAGAGGAAGATAAGAATGAAGGGGGTGCTGTTAGGAGCCTGGTGCCCAGGTTTTGAAGGAAGACTGCTGAGACAGACCTAGGCCTCATGGTGATCAGCAGGGTTTCATGGCTGCAGGGCCCATGCTGATTTAACAATGCTTCACTTGGGCATCCCACAGCCTGTTATGATGTGGCAGATATTGTGTGCCAAGCAGATCAAATCCTTGAGGGAAACTTGAACACGTGATCACAACTGTTTGGCAATTTGTATTTTATTACAAGATCACGACTTCAGAGGTTTTTAGAAAAGTAAATTAAACATTTATTAAAAGAGAAAAGATTTCAAGCACATACATAGGTCTACAAATTAAAGCTGGAATAAAACCTAAAACCCCTAATTAATCTGACTCCCAGTTACATCTCCAATAAGACAACAGTAAAAACATATAGAATTAAACAGACCCAGGCAAAGCCACACAATACCATAGACAATGCGTTTCAAAGTGAATTTTTTCAGCTTCGGTTCCTGTAGACAGCAACTTGATGCACAGAGACTGAAGGCCTTTCGCACTTGTGTTAGATCTTAGAATGCCTTCTCCTCTTACACATAGCCTCATCTCCTTTATATAGGTTTCTCCCTTTTTAATGCAAATTCTATTGTTCCGGTATGTCTTTGCAACTTTACTTTTCTCATAATATAAATCTTTTCATAGTACTATTTTTATCAGTAATCTTTGGGAAAAATAATCACACTGTTTGGCTTAGCTGCTTCTGGCTAGATGTAACATCTTACCATCTCTTTGAAATTCAAACTACCCTAATTTATCTAAAAATGCAAATTTTCCTCACACCTCACATTCTAAAACTTCAACCATGTTTGCGTGTTGAGCAGACCAGCTGTTTCCGATTCAATTAAATCCTGAACAAACACACATACACACAGAGAAATTAATCCAAACCCCAGTATAAACCTACCTTTACAATAAATCACAATAATATTATGAGAATTATTATATTTTCATGATGCAGCCCTATGACAGATGATTCTGTAACACAACTTGCATCAGAAAAAGACATTAGCCAACAAGCACACACATCTGATTAATCCCATCACTACCCAAATACACCTAGAATGTGGTCTCTACAGCCACCAATTGCCGCACCTCACAGATCATGAAACCTTAATAAGCTCAAGAAATGCCCACTAACTACTCCTCTAAAACCTCACCTCACTTTTGATATCAAACTTAATTGACACAACAATCTGATTGACTTCATTATAATTTTTAATTAACACAGGAGAAATGAATGGCCAAACAGAAATTGAAAACTTCATCCAGGTGACCCATTCAATGTAGCAAACTGCATGGCATCTTACATTCATTCCCAGTTCTACATTGTGCTACCCTTGGGGCTGAGGATGAGGTGGAGCCTGATCCCTTTGTACTTTGCATCTGGCCGAGATGCCCTTGACTTAGAGGTGCCCATGGGCACTGCTCGACAGGCTGCTGAACTTGTGTCATCATGGAGCAGCCTCTGTCGGGGCTTTGCAGCATAGATGGGTCCTGATCTGGAGGGACTAAGGAGGCATGTGAGAGGTGACACCATTGCTTCCTGAGTGATAGCCCCTCAGCAGCCTCTCTGACTGCCTCAGCCCTTTCATGGTGCCCTTGTGTGCTGGATGAAGCCACCAGCTGGGACAGAGCTGGCATCCACTCGAAGCATCTCTACACCATCAGCAACGCTGAACGGTCATTGATACAAAGAGTCTTACTCTATCTGTGCATGTCAGCTCACTGCTCCTGCACACACTCAATGTGGTGCTGTGTATGGCTCTCCAAGTGGTTGGCTATTTTTTCAATGGAGGAGCTCGTGCTCAAATCCCTGAGCCATGATGGAGCACATGTGCTGCATGTACCCCTCCATTGTCTGCCCATGGCTCTGCAATGCCTCAGGGATCTCTGAAATTCAAGAACTTGGCTGCCGCTGATGCTCCTGAAAGATCCTCCTTGCTTGTGATACATGATGCCCATCATCTTCGCTCAGTGGAGCTGTGTTTGTCCTTTACCCTCTGAAGGGGACTGCCCATAACTGACACTGTGTCACTCTGCTCCTGCTGTTACATGATCCTGCTCTACACGACCTCCAGTCTCGCTTTTGCCAACGGCCTGCTGCGATGACAACCTCGCTATGTTGAATGCTGCCTCCTCCATTCATGTCAGGCTGGTGAGGTTCATCACAACACAATCAGTTTGAGACATCTCCCAACTTTTGTGAGAATGATGTAAGAGTAGCCTGGCATCTTTCACACATTCCAGTGTGACAGTGACAAGAGTTGTTGCTCTCCACAGTGATGCCCCATATATGAGAGTGACTTTTCAGGGATGCAATTGGCCATTTGCTCTGACAATTTAAGGGAGAACTATGGGCACTCAGCCTACTCAGCTCGTGTACATGTTTCCGCATGGAGAGTTAGAGGCCTGGCACTCGGGTATTGCTTGTCACTCACCTCTCCGGAATTGAATCTTGTACAATATTGGACCAAGTCCTCCTGGTCACTTCTCTGCTGCTGACATCCATATGCACCTCCATCCAGGCCCTAAGATAAAGGCAAAATACTGCAGATGCTGGAAATCTGAAACAAAAACAAAAAGTGCTGGAGAAACTCAGCAGGTCTGACAGCATCTGTGGAAAGACAGAGTTTACGTTTCGAGTCCGTTTGACTCTTCTTCAGAACAAAAGAGAAGTAAAAATATGGTGATAAAGATACTGTTTAAGGGGGGTAGGACAGGTGAAGCTGGATAGAAGGCCAGTGGTAGGTGGTGGCAAAGGAGAGATTGCCAAAGATGTCACAAACAAAAGATCGAAGGGGTGTTGATGGTGGTGATCCTGGCTAAAGGAGGTACTAATGGTGACATTAAGAGTAGAAAACAGAATGAGCAAGTGACAGATGGCCGTAGTCGGGGCGGGGTGGGGGGAGGGGACGGTGGTGGGAAAAAAAATTGAAATAGGCTAAAAGGTGGGGATTAAATAATGAATAAAAATGGAAATTAAAAAAAAAATAAAAATAGGTGGATAAAATTATATATGTATATATAAAAACTTAAAAATAAATCTTTTTTAAAAAGGGCTCAAAAAGGGGTAAGGGTGGAGGAGAGAGTTCATGCTCTGAAGTTGGTGCACTCAATATTAAGTCCGGAAGGCTGTAAAGTGCCTAGTCGGAAGATGAGGTGCTGTTCCTCCAGTTTGCGTTGAGCTTCACTGGACATTGCAGCAGGCCAAGTACAGACATGTGGGCATGAGAGCAGGGTGGAGTGTTGACTGGCAAGCGACAGCAAGGTCTGAGTCATGTTTGCGGACATACAAAGGAAGGTGTTCCGCAAAGCGGTCACCCAGTCTGCGTTTGGCCTCTCCATTGTAGAGGAAACCGCATTGGGAGCAACGAATGCAGGAGAATGCACTGCTTCAATTGAAAGGAGTGTTTGGGCCCTTGGACGGTGAGGAGGGGGGAAGTGAAGGGGCAAGTGTTGCACCTTCTGTGATTGCATAGGAAGGTGCCGTGGGAGGGGGTTGCCGTTGAGATGTTGGGGGTGATGGAGGAGTGGACCAGGATATCCCTGTTAGCATTGAGTTCAAAAATTTCAGACCATGGCCTCTCTCCTCCATCCTCATGCCTTTTTGATCCCCTTTCTTCAAGATTTATTTTTTAATTTTTATATATACATATGTAATTTTTTTCCCACCTATTTTTATTATTTAAAAAAAAAATTCTCTTTTTATTCATTGTTTTTCCGCACCTTTTAGCCTTTTTTGATCTTTTATCCCACATCTTTCCCTCCCCCACCCCACCAGCATGAGGGCCATCTGTCACTTGCTCATTCTGATTTCTACACTTAACATCACCATTAGCACCTCCTTCAGCCAGTATCACCACCATCAACCATGACTTGGCTTTCCATTCACTAGGGAGAAGGTGCAGGACCCGTTTGCTGAAGTCCAATGTTGGCCACCACCAACACACCTTCAACTTTTTGTTTATGACATCTTTGGCAATCTCTCCTTTGCCTCCACCTATCATTGATCTTCTATCCAACTTCATTTGTCCCACCCACCCCCCTTAAACAGCATGTATTTCACCATATTTTTACTTCTCTTTAGTTCTGAACTACGAACTCGAAACATTAACTCTGTCTTTCTCTCCACAGATGCTGTCAGACCTGCTGAGTTTTTCCAGCACTTTTTGTTTTTGTTCCATCCAGGCCCTTTTGGTGTCTCTTGCCTCTCAGCAGTTGACTCAGTCAGTGCCTCAAGAGAGGCATCAGAGAACCTTGGAGCCGCCTGTGGACACATGTCTGTGCCAACACTGGACCTGGGTGAACAGATCCTGCACCATCTCCCTAGTGAATGGAAAACCAAGTCATGGACGCTGCTGGCCTTTTCAAAGGACCCTCAGTTTCCATATACCGCCTCCAGGCTGCTCCTGGTGTCACTAACTGGGCACTGAGCTCACCTTTGGGCTAATTAAGCACTTTGCATTTAAAAATCACTTTGCTTCGCTGAAGCTGAAGTGATGTGGTGTCGGAACCTGGAATTGTTTCCAACCCTGGACTGAAAATCTAGCCCATTAAACGGGATCAGTCCTACCTCCCAGCTCAGCCGAGCGTGGGTATGTCCTGTTTCAGCTCACATAACCCAAGAACACAAGGGGGAGCTCATAGCTTTGTTTGAATGTGAATCTTCAGAGAGAGAAATAAAGATGGGGAGAATTCATTGGTAGCTTTTTATGCTATACTACTAGGGGGTGCATTTTGCTCATTTTAAAAGTTCCCACCTCATTGAAAATGACAGATTTGTGTAATTTTGGTCAGATATTTCATGTAACAGGGACTTGTTTATGGGGAAGGCATAAAACTGACCAATCACAATCAAGATGCAATCCTGCTCTTTCACACTTCCCAAACAATTAGTGAGTCTCTTAATTGGTATAAATAATGAATGGTTTGTTAATTCATTGGTAGAGTGCACACAATTTAAGAATCATTGCTCAGCAGCGATTTTATGAAGCCTGTTTCATAGACCACAACAGGGAGACTCTTATGCATTGCCAGTGGAAAACTGGAGGGACGTTTGGCTCAGGTAGGAGAATGGTCCAAAAATAAAAAGCTTAGGATCACACAGCATGTGAACTTGGCTGTGCCTACTGTGGGCAATTAAGCAGGTTCAGATAGAGCTTCACAACTTGAAAAGAGAATCAAGATAAGGCAAGAATAAAGTAGCAGCATGGACAAATCTGGTGATTAAGTTATTTCAAAAGAAACCTGCTCAATCTGGCTGACTGTGACTGGGGAATGGATTCCAAAAATGGTAATGAGGTCCTGCTGTTAAACTCGGCACGACCTGAGGGAAGCTTGCTCCGCTGGCTTTCCTGAACCCAAAACTGTCCCAGCTGTGCTCTTCCCATCTCCCTGTTAATATCAGGACAAAATAGTTTGCGGTGCACAGCTGGACAGCAAGGGTCAGATGAGTATCAACTCTTGCCAGACCCATGTGAAGGAGACACCAGCACAGATACAGACACCTCTTGCCAAACATATAAAAATGTGAATGAGAGCTCACAATGAACCACAGAGCATTGCTGCTGCAGGGTTGATAGGGGTAAAGGTTGGGAAGGGCATTCAGATGTGGAGCAGGAGTTCAGCATGGTGTCTGACCATCATGAGTTGTCTCAGGGATGCAGACCAGAGTCGCTTGTTTTCCAGTTGGTACCAGGTTGAACAGACATTTACCAACATACTCCCTGTATCCCCCAAATACTCCACTTGAACTCTAATACAAAAGCAAAATACAGTGGGTGCTGGAAATCTGAAATAAAAACAGAAAATGCTGGAAATACACAGCAGGTCAGGCAGCATCTGTGGAGAACAAAAGAGTTAACATTTCACATTGATTGCCTATTGTCAGAATGGCCCAGTTTCTGTTTCTCTCTCTACAAATGCTTCCAGACCTGCTGGGTATTTCCAGCATTTTCTGTTTTTACTCCACTTAAACTGTTAATGGTAAGGATGGATGTGCCATTTAATTCCCAGCTCTCACATCCTTCATTCAGAAGCCCGGTTGGCATGATCCCATTGATCCTACTCCTGTTAACTAAGCTTCTTGGGACATGAGAACACCAACATTGGCATTGCTTGGTCTTGACCTATCTTACATAGCTGGCTTTACTGGATTGATTGAGGATTTCCTTAAGCTGGAACCTGATGTATCGGGGTCCCAGTCTATGGCCTGGTGCTTACAGCAACTGGTCGGAGGGCACAATTGACTTGGTGATTAGGTATGTGATGGTAGTTTTTCTGAATTCAGCTGTCATGAAACTGGAGTGTCCTGGAACAGGTTTTGCACCCGCAAATGCTGCATGCAGCTGACCTAATCAGATCCTTCATAGCTTAAAAGCAAAATACCGCAGATGCTGGGAATCTGAAACAAAAACAGAAAATGCTGGAAAAACTCAGTAGGTCTGACAGCATCTGTGGAGAGGGAGAAACAAAGTTAACATTTCGAGTCTGTATTGACCCTTCTTCATATATTAACATGCCTCATCTCAACACAATTTCTAACTGTAACCTGAACAACTGAAGTCTTAAAGAGGTGTCCACAAGACAATTCTTGAAGAAAATCTACAGGCAGAATTTTCCTGTCGGCATGTGGGGGTGGGACCCACACGCCAACATGTCAAATGATGTGCAGTGACTTCAGGCGCGCGTCCTAATGTCACCGCACGGCATCGCGATATTGTGGTGGGCAGGCGTGCGACGATCTCCATTGCGTGCCCGCCATTAATTAACGGGCTACTTAAGGCCTTCGAGGCTTCAATTGATGGGGATTTTGTGGCGTCCGTAAGATCTTTGGCTCATTGCACTGGCGCAACGGGCAGGCGGGTATCAGAAATTTGGATGAGCCTCACCCAGGGGTGGGATAAGAGGGCTCAGTGGGGTCGCGATTCTATAGGTTTAAAAGTTATTGTACAAAAGTTACTGAAACTTGCCTGTGTGATTTGGAAAATTTGCAAATGCGTAGCAGCTGCTTGGACTGGACTCATAACCTTCAGGTGAGCACTTTGCAGTGAGGATTTGTTTTGGGGCCTGTAGGTTTCAGGGAGCCTCCCTGAGCCTGGGAATGGGAGGTGATCTCTCCACTGGAAGCGCCTCATCTGAGGAGGAAGCGAGGGCTACAAGAGGGAGGAGGCCAGGAGTGCACATTCAGCCTCCAGGGGAGCCACCTTTGGGAGGACCGGCACAGACACAAGGGGTGCAGGGCCAAGAGGTAGTCCAAGGCACAAGGGGTCGCAGAAGACGCCACTATCCTAATGCCAGGGTATACAGGCGGAGAAGCAGCTACCCCAATATGTCTGAGGTCTCAAGGGAGGCAGTCAACTATATCTGTCAGGTGATTGGTCCAGAGATCTCATCTCTTCCCGTGTCTCTAAAGGTCACAGCTGCCCTCAACTTCTATGCCTCTGGCTCCTTCCAGGGCTCAGTGGGTGATCTTTGCGGTGTCTCCCAATCAGCTGTCCACACTTGTGTCAAGCAGGTCACAGATGCAATGTTCAGGTGTGCATTGACCTTCATCCACTACCGCTGGGATGAGGCCAGCCAGACAGAGCAAGTTAGAGGCTTTGCGGCCATTGCTGGCTTCCCCCGTGTCCAGGGTGCTATAGACTGTAAACATGTGGCCATCAAGGCACCAGCAGGTGAACCCGGTGCCTTCGTCAACAGGAAGGGCTTCCACTCCATGAACGTGCAGATAGTGTGTGATCACAGGATGCTGATTCTACAAGTCTGTGCAAGGTACCCAGGTGCCTACACCCTCAGACACACCCAGGTGCCGGGTCTCTTCAGTGCTCCAACCCGGCTGGATGGATGGCTGCTGGTTGACAAGGGCTATCCCCTCAGATGGTGGCTCATGACGCCTCTCCGCCATCCAAAAACAGAAGCTGAGCAGTGGTACAATAGGAGCCACGCCTCCACAAGGGCTGTGGTGGAGAGAGCCATTGGTCTTCTCAAAATGCGCTTCCATTGCCTGGACTGTTCCGGGGGCGTACAATCAGAAGGAACTCAGACGGGGGCCAACAAAAAAACCACTAGTGATGAACCCGTGGTGTGCCTAAGGTGCCTTCATTTTACGTTTCTGGGTGCTTTGTCTTTGTGGTGCCCCCTTGCTGGCAAAGACATCTGAGACAGCCTGCTCTCTCTGCTGTCCTGATGGCCTCGATGACCTTGGTGGACGTCCTCTGGCCCATGGAGCCTGTGCTGACTCTGCCTGGTAGGGAGTTGCCAGCTCCGCAGCTGGCATCACCCCAGTCGTCACAGCCTCATTGGGTGCTGCAGGCACTGGCAGAGGGGTGGAGGGGCTGCCGGCTTCATCTGGAGCGCCCTGAGAGGTGCCAACAGAGATGACAGGCAGCTGCTCAGCCAACGTGAGTTCTGTTTGGCCCTCCCTGCTCACCGTAGCTGGATGGGTACCAAAGTTGGATACCTGGTGCCCAAATCACTGCCTGCATGGGCACTGACCACCTGAGGTCAATGTCACTGTGAGGGCTTGTAGGTCTGAGCACAACCCCAGGAACCCCTGATCCTGTCCTTGGAGCTGTCTCTCCATGAGAGTCACCACTCGATCTGTAGAGGAAGCTTGGCACTCAGCCATGAGGCTCAATGCATCAGCTATGGTCCGCATAGACTCCTTTACCACTGACACCAAGCCAAGCAGATCCTTATGTATTGCCACTAGATGGTCCTGCACACCCGGCCGCATCTCATGAGTTTGCTGCATCGCGGACGACTCCAGAGGCTCATCACCAGCCATGGACTGAGCATGTGTCTCAGTCTCTGCAGTCCTCCGACTGCTGGCGCCATGGGCACTCTCTGTCTCCACCAGCTCCTCCAGCGACTGTGAAGTGCCCTCACCGCTGTGTTCTGGGACACTAGCCGAGGATATGATGCCCATCAAGGTACCAGTATCTGCGCTGGTGCCTGTCTGGCAGAGATGGTGTGACACTTGTGATGTTGTAACTTCATGGCCCTCAGGTGTCAGAGGGGGTCCCTGCTATTCTGGGTCCCGGCCCTGCACCACTGATGCTGAAAGGAAGAGTAAGGACATTCGATCAGTTAGCCTATGGGCAATGTCAATGTACGTGTCTGTTCCCTAGCTCACCATGCGCTCATCTTTCCACATGCAAAGGGCAAGCCATGTTGGTAGCGCCACACACACAACAATCAGCACTGCCATCGAGACCACTGGTGATATGAGTGCTGGCCACAGATACCTGCCCGTGGAACCCCAGCCTGTCCGGCTCCAATGGACCTGGGCGCGTGGTGCCTCTGCAGATCGAGAGCCTCCTGCTCAAAATGGCTAAGCAGCAATACCTGGCCTGGCTCATCGCCAGTCCTCACCCACTCGGCGGTGTTATGAGAATTCTTCTCCTGGAAATGAGAAAAGACCATTGATAAATGATACTTGTACCGTCAATCTCCTGGCGGCCAGCCCACCTCAAGCACAGTTGCCCATTGCAGGGGTGCAGCGCACCCTTCCCCCGCTGCTGACCAGTACTCACACAAATATGCCAGGTGTGTCCTTCCCCAACCACCCCCCAAACCTCCCCCAACCTTGGCCACATGCTGTCTTCATCACAGTTGGGAGCACACAATTTAACCTGCCGTAGCAAGGGGGCACAATGACATGGAGCACAGAGGACAGCAAATCGATCTGTGCCACGCCACCTTGAAGACCCCCTCCCACCCTGACTCCGACATGCCCTGGATTTCAAACACTGAGCCTGGGTGCAGATCCTTCAGGTTGCCCCCGCCACAGTCATGTGGGTGTCAGTCCACCACATGCTGCAGGTACAGAACTCATCTCATCACACCCCTCTCAGGCTGACCAACGCATAGGGAATATCTACTGGCCCGCCCAGCTAAGGACACATGCTGTCAATGACTCATTGCATTCAGGCCAGACAGACATGGGTAGGGCAGCCAGGAGGAGAAACTTACATGATGGGTGAAGTGAACATTGCCAACATGCTACTCATGCTTCCCGTGCGCAGCAGGTCATTGAAGTGCTTGTGGCACTGGGTCCAGGTGCGCCGCACCATGTTGTGGGAGCTCACAACCTCCGGTACCTCCTCCCATGCACATTTTGTCAAGTAGGGTGGCCTCCTTCTCCCGTCCTGGGGGATGAGCACCTCCCACCGTGCTCCTTGAGGGCAGCAAGGTACATGTCTGAAAACCTGGGCGCACATTGACCACCCACCCTACCCTCTTGCATGACCAGCCTGGATCTGCCTTGGTTCCGACCCCTGGCCATGTACAGAAGGCTTGGAGTGGCTGCAGCTTGGCCTTTAAACAGGCCGCCGGGTCGCCACTCGACCCGATGGCAATTGCCGATCTGCTGCCACCTGCCCACTCCCGCTGTCCCCGGAGCTGAGGAACACACTGGGCAGGCCTTAATTGGCCCACCCGCATAAAATGGTGCGGTCCTGATTGCTGCCGGCAATTGGGTCCACGCCCGTTCCTGCATGGTCGGCCCGACATGGAGAAAATTCTCCCCCAAGGTGTATGATGTGTGTTCATTTATGTACATAGATACTGGAATCCTTGAATATTACAGCAATGTGTAAATCATCTGGCCTATTATGCCTGTGCCAGCTCTTCGAAAGTGTTACCAAAATAATCCCACTTCCCTGCTCTTTCCCTACAGCCCTACAAATCTTTGCTTTTTAAATATCTATCAAATTTGCTTTTTGAAAGTTATTATTTAATCTGTGCCTGCCACCTTTGCTGGATAAAAAACATTCTCCCCATCTTCCCTGTGGTTATTTGTCTATCTTAAATCTGCCTTCTCTGATTACCACTGTCTTTTGACTGTAGAAATTTTATTTTTATTTATGCTGTCAAAACTTTTCATAACCTTGAACACGTTTATTAAATCTCCTCTTAATCTTCCATGCTCTAAGGAGAACTATACCAGCTTTTCTAGTCTTAGCACATAACTGGAGTCCCTCACCCCTGACATCACTTCAGTCAATCTCTGCATCCTCTCCAAGACTTTATTATTGTTTCTAAAATGTGGTGCCCAGAATTAGATGAATTAATTACAATTAGTACCCCAGCTGATACCTAACCAATAATTTATAAATGTTTAGCATAGTTTCTTGTTCTTGTACCCTGTACCGCTATTTATAAAGGCCTTGTTCCTGTGCTTTTTAAAATAACTTTATCAACTTGTCCTGTCTCCTTGATAGATATGTGTATGTTAGCTTTCAAGTCTCCATTCATGCGTCTCCATTATTGTACTTTAATATACCCCATGATCTGGCAATCATCTTAAATGCTGCTCCCAAGATGTTTATTGTGTGCTCATTTTTACCTAAGATGACTTCCAGGCCTACATTGGCGGGCAGGCCAGGTAATCTCATATATCTCTCAGCGTGCTTTCACTGGAGTTCTCTGAGTGCCCTGAAAGACATAGGGCAGAATTTTTCGCTGGGCGTGTGGGCCTGTGTCTGACCCACTTGAGTGTGAAATAGCCCGTGACAACGTCAGGTGAGCGTCCCAACATCATCGCGCACTTGCATGATATTTCAGTCAGTGGGCACACATTAAAGTCGGGAGCACGCCCGCCAACAATTGAGAAGGCAATTAAGCCCATTAATGGTGCAATTAACAGAGATTTTTCACCACCAGTCCAACGTTACATTTGGCGGGCGGGTGAATCGGTCAGGCGGCCTATGCATTTTTCAGGAAACCTCATCCATGGGTGGGATAAGGTTTCCATGATAATTTAAAATAAAAATAAATTTCCGTGGACAGCCCATTACCTACATTTTCAGGTGACTGATTATGAGACTTGGATACCTTTTTTTCCGGTCTCTGTGACCTTTATTTTAGGTTGTTCACATCTTCAGCTTCCTGAGGCAACTCTCTGCCTTCAGGTAGCTTTCGGTGAGCGCTCGCCCACATCCACGCTGACTTCAGTGCTTGCCCTCCTCCCGCCCTCAACCCGGCAGCGCTCAGCCTTCCAGGTCACTCTTCACGCTGGCTGGCCGTTGATCGCAGTCGGTGGTCTGTTCCCCAGCCGATCCTGGACCGCTGATAGTGCCCACCCACCGAGCTGAAAATCCTGCCCATATTCTTGAACTGTGAGGGAAGGAGAGTATATAGATAGTAATCCCACAGATAATATGGCACAAGTGACAAACTTTTCCTGAGAAGTATGGGATGCATGCTTTTAAACAGGGATTTGAACAGAAGTGTTCTGCCCATGATTATAACTCTAGCATTGGGGCTATAAGACTACTCATTTAAGAATTAAAGCTTTCTATTTTATTTAAGAAAGAAAATTATAATAATTATTAACAATAAAATGATAAGCAGAAAGGCTGACTTTACTAACTGTTTGAATGTTACGCAAGACTCTATCCTAGTTTCATCAATCTCCTGAGTTGAATGCTGAATGATTAATCGAGAAAAAGGTAATAGCTGTGCAGGCAAGGCTGTGAGCAAGCCTTCAGTTCCACTGAAGTTTATGCTTCATTTGAGCAGAATGACTTAAATGTCTTATTCTAGAATGTTGAAATACTCTAGATAAAAATCTTCCAAACATGACTTTTTATAATTAATTGTGGGACATGTAAATTGGTTACTTTGTTGCTTAAGAATTTGTTCTATTCATAAATATTGTTTTCCAGCTGACATGCACCTGGGTTATGAAAGAAGAGGTACAGAGACTTTCTTGTGCAGCTGCAGTCAGCTGGAAAATGTTCCAACAATTTACACTGCAATTGTTTGAAAAGGTACAAGAACGTTGTTTGCATGGCATGTGCAAATGACATCTCTTTACAGGTCGAAAAAATGAAAATGGAATACGAGGTGCTTGACAGATTGAAATGTTACAATGCCATTTGATTTGTAACATTTATGATAATTCTATCAATCCCTTAGACCTGCTCGACTTCTATTGTACTTTTATTTTGAAATCAACTAGTGCATTACTGCAATTACATACTATGTTTGTCTCACCACCATGTTTACTACAGTTTTACCACACAACAATTCTACCAGGGTACCAGCATAAGCCTTCATCGAAAATTAACTTGAACCATAACCTGGCGCCAAGCAAAATTACTATTTTTTTTAAAGCACTATTTGCTGTTCATTAAGGGGTGGGCAGGAGATTGTTACATTACCTGTTGGCCTGAAACTGGCAGCAAAACTGCTGCAAGTTCTCCAGTATTACATACGGAGACAAATCTTGCTGGAGTTGGGTAACTTGCAAGGTGCCCTGCTGGCTAGACTGTTTCCTGCACCCTTCAGCTCAAATAAAATTTGTGCCGCAAATTGCTGGATGTCCAGATTGATAACAGTGCAACCAAGGCAATGAGACATCTGGGACCTTAGTGAAAGATGGGACCAACAGTCTATCTCCTTAATGAGATTTAGGGATTGAGAGAATCAGAAGAATAAGGGATAAGGAGGGTGAATAAAAATGGGTGAATTAGAGTTGTCAGGTTCAGAAAGAAATAAAGAAGGGGATGGACTTTTTGGATTACGAGAGAGAAAAAAAAAGACAGAAAGAAAAAGTATGGGGATTGTTAAAAACATATTTAACGCCCTACGAACAATTTACAACATGCAGGAATGAGGCTAAACAGACTAAGTTGTTCTCTTTCCTTGCCAGAGAGATTGACTGCCATTGTATTAAAAATGATCACATTGTTAAAAGGCTAATTCTGCTGTTCTGAACTCTAATAATGAGCTCTAATTTTCTGCAGTGAGTTTAATGAGCAGTTAATCCAGGAAGTTCATTAAAAAGACAGGGAGGTAAATTGACATGCAAGTTCTGGATACTTGCAAGACACAACATATCTCCCCTTCCCTTGGATTTGCTGACTGATTTGTGCATTAATAATGATGTGTGCTGTGAATTCACCATTATTTGCCCAGGAACATTTGGCCCATAAATGTTAAGAGATTTTGGGTGACCCAAAGATGGCTGAGGGATCTTAGAGCTAAATGGTAATGTTAAAAGCAAAAAACTGCAGATACTGGAAATCCAAAACAAAAATAGAAATACCTGGAAAAACTCAGCAGGTCTGACAGCATCTGCGGAGCGGAACACAGTTAACGTTTTGAGTCCATTGCTCTGAGACAATAGCCTCGATTCTCTGCTATAGTTACAATTTGTAGCCAAGTTATTCGGGACCAGTTTTAAATTAACTCAGATGAAAGTGTGTTGTTTACATACAATTTTCTACTGTCGGTTCATTTGGATTACCTGAGATTTTGATGGGTGTGGGGAACACACTTGTAATGAAATGGAAAACTGCATAGTTGCGAAATTTAAAGAAGAGACAATTAGAAGAGAACATTAGAACTAAGGAAACATTTCCAAAAGCCTTTAGAAAGGCTAAAACAGATTATTAACCAATAGCAGCTTTTGCCAAGGTTGAAGGAGGAGCGATGGACAAAAATGGAGGGTGGAAACATAAACAGCAGATATGATTCAGAGTTGGTAAGTCAGCATCTAATTTTATATTTATATGCTGAAGTGGAGGTGGGGATATTTGGATTAGGGGCAAAGTGAGTTACTCTGTGACACCATCCCTATATATCAGCATTGCAGCTTGCCTGCAAAGAAGTGAAACTAAGTTTCAGGCTTTAACTGTCACTGGATGTGCCAGCCATATGCAGGTCACTGGATGTGCCAGCCAGGTATCTTTGCAACAGATGGCATGGCTCTGCACCTGATTTTGTGCTGACTGAGAATCTGTGACTGGAATTTTATCAGTGACACACCATTCCCAACAGTGGAAGCGGAAGTGTCCGTTACTTCAGTTCTCTTGCTTTTTTCTGTTTCCCACGGGAATTAAAATTTAAAGTGCTGGCAGTGGGCATGGGAGACATGTGCAATGCCATAGCAGGGTAAGCTTTTCAGTGGTGAAAACCGCCGTCGGCTGACAATGCCGGAGCTTGAGCAGGATATACAAGAGCCATCTGGTCAAACAGGGAGGCTCTGAATCATGGCCACAACTTTCCTGCCCAAATCCATCGCCATTAATATAGGAGTTATTGAGAGCATGGGCATTTTTTAAAATTTTAATTTTAATTATAAATATTTCACATTACATTGGTTTCACGTTATCATACGTGCATTATCGTTATTTGTTGAGATTAGCTCAGTCAGAGAGCTAAATGTACTGGTATGCATCATGGTTGGCACACATTGATAGTTACAGGGGATTTAGGGACATTTCATTTATTATGGAAGGAACAATGTTGTATATTTGTGATTGCTCTTCATTGAAAGTTTATGTTAGTGTCCAGTGTTGTACTTGCCACTGCGAGGGACACGGTTGAACTTGCAGGCTCAGCTGGCTTCCCTTCTTATAAAGCAGATTGTCCGAGATCCCTCTCAGCGGGGATAATTGATATGTTGTGGGCGAACCCAAAACCCCATGAGGACTCTGTCAGCCAACACTCTGAGATGAACCCACATTTGGACAGTAGTGACACCACCCTCTCAGCCCCTCATTTTCTTACCTTGACTGATTGTTCCCACCACACCCAGGACACCAGGCCTTTGCCACTTCACTCCTGCATGTCCCCAACACCACCCTCTTACTTCCCTTTCAACCCCAACCCCACCCCTCCTCACCCCTGACTCACTCTTGCCAATCCCAAGCCTTCATGCAAGCAGCCATTCTCCTGCTCCCCTCTCTTGTGCTGCAGAGTTCAACATAGAAAATTGCTGATCTCAGGTGCAACTGCTCAAAACTGACTGGTGTATGCCACCTTTAAACAATTCTGAACTGGGTGCCGCAAGATTCCCATACGCACTGACTTTATCTTGACGGTGGGAGACAATTTTAAAATGTTTTACTCTAATGAATATCCATGGCATGCAAATGTGTTAGAAGTAGGAACTCACCACAAGCTGGTGTGAGGCCCGATACATCATAAACAGCTGCTGTCTTAGGCCAGGATTTTCCAGCCCTGTCATGGCGGGACCCACCGTGGGCGGTTTGGCGGCCCAGCCAAATGTCCAATGACTTTCGGCAGGACAAGACAATTAAGGGCAAAATCCTGCCCTTAATCTCTGCATCTCATTCTACCATCAGGAAATCAAAAATTCACATCCTGTCTAATTCAGTCACCCTACATACTGGTTGGAGTCATAGCTAGCACAAAGGAAGATGATTGTGGTTGTTGAAGGTCAATCATCTCAGCCCCAGGACATCACTGCAGGAGTTCTTCAGGGTAGTGCCCTAGGCCCAACCAGCTTCAGCTGCTTCATCAATGACCTTCCTTCCATCTTAAGGTCAGAAGTCGGGATGTTCACTGATGATTGCACTATGTTCAGCACCATTCACAACTCCTCAGATACTGAAGCAGTCCTTGTTCAAATGCAGCAAGACCTAGAAAACATCCAGACTTTGGCTGACAAGTGGCAAGTAATATTCGTGCCACACAAGTGCCAGGCAATGACCATCTCCAACAAAAAAGAATCTAACAAATGCCCCTTAACATTCAGTGGCATAACATCATTGAATCCCCCAATATCAACATCCTGGGGATTACCATTGACCAGAAACTGAACTGGACTAGCCATATAAATGCTGTGGTTACAAGTGCAGGTCAGAGGCTAGGAATCCTGCAGTGAGTAACTAACCTCCTAACTCCCCAAAGCCTGTCCACCATCTACAAAGCACAAGTTAGGAGTGTGATAGAATACTCCCCACTTGCCTGGATGAGCACAGTTCCCACAACACTCAAGAAGCTTGACACCATCCAGGAGAAAGCAACCCACTTGATTGGCACCCCATCCACAAACATTCACACTCTCCACCACCAACACACAGTAGCAGCAGTATGTATCATCTACAAGGTGCATTGCAGAAACTCACCAAGGCTCCTTAAACAGCACCTTGCAAACCCCTGACCGCTACCATCTAGAAGGACACAGACAGCAGATAAATGGGAACACCATCTAGAAGATCCCCTCCAAGTCACTCACCATACTGACTTGGAAATATATCACTGTTCCTTCACTGTTGCTGGGTCAAAATCCTGGAACTCCCTTCCTAACAGCACTGTAGGTGTATCTACACCAGCTGGACTGCGTGGTTCAAGAAGGCAGCTCACCACCACCTTCTTAAGGGCAATTAGGGATGGGCATTAAATGCTGGCCTAGCCAGCGAAGACCACATCCCTTGAATGAATAATAAAAAAAAACTCTGGGAAAGATACAGAGAGGCACGATTCATAGCCTGAGACTGCTGACTAATGAGGACATTCTTGATAACATATGTTTGTGCTTGCTGATGGGACAGAGACTTCAATATGATTTAGTTATTTAACATTGTTACATCAAGCAAGTTGATAGAGCATTTGTGGAATTCAAGGTGATCACATTTCTGTGGACTGAAAAACTAAATTATTCCTGCATAATAATGAAAGCATGTAGGTCCTCAAGGCCTCACTTAATCACCTATAAAGAATTTGGGAGGACTTTTTGTTAGAGAACCCCTGCATTGGCTACAGGTCACTGCTTGTTTTGCCTCTTGTAGAGGTTACGGGAGGTAATGTTTTTGACCTGCAAATGAAATTACTTGAAAGATAGAGCGAAACACATATTGGCCTGATGGTTATTTCTTACCATGGTTGGATAAGCATAAGCTGCTTGTTAGCAATTCCCTCCAAGAAACCAAAACATTTCTTTAGCCTGACCATTTAAGGTTAATAAAAGGCCAAGTATGTCAAATGAGCAGTGATTGAATCAATATTTAAATATTGCCTTTACATAAATATTGTCATGAACTATCCAACTAAAATACCACACAAATTACCAGTGGACCTAGTGGCTACAATGTTAGTGTGGAATTCTGTTCTAGCCACATTAGGATGACTCATGAAGATAAGTTTTGATAACCTTGTCCAAGTCACAAGGAGAAGAATTTTTATCAGTGATGTTCACAAATGAGCTTCAGCTGAGATGGCTAAAGGTTGGTCACTATCCTCTTACTCAAATAAGTTATCAGGTGTGATGAAGAGAAGGAGAAAATTTTCCTGAACATGCAAATTACATCCAAAAATATTTAAAGTGTATAATAAATTATGTATATTTTATATATATTCTGTTGTATTTTTACTATTCTTTCATATGGCTCTTCTAGAGCTTAAATGTAGCCCAGAAGCTGATCAAACCCTTACATTACTAAGCAAACTTAGGGAGTTCCAAGGCAATATGAAAATAATAGGAGAGCTACCAATGGTAATAAGGTACCAGCAAATAATTGGTTAGATTGTTTGCACATGGAAGTGCAACTGATGGCATGAAACCTTGCGTCTGTTATCAGCTGCCCTCTTTAATTTGTTAAGGCCCTAATATATAAGTAAGAGACACTCAATCCATCATTGATGTGCCGGTAAATGCCAATGGGCTTTAACATGTTACTGTAACTTTTGCAAAAGTACCAAAGAGAAGCATGTGTGATGCTGGTAGAATGACACAGTGATGTGTGAGGCCTGCATTGCAGTCAGCTCGGCTCTCAGGATCAGATTACTCTAAAGTGAGCTAATTGAGGGTTGATAGGTAGCTAGATCGCAGCAAACTGCTGCAACAAGGGTGTACAGTACAACTTCTGCTTTTCTTCCCTTCACTTTGCTGTATTAGTCTACAGAGGAAGGGGGGATCTTCCATAAAAAATTCTAAAAAGTCATAAAAATGTTTTATTGCCTTCACCTTCTTTATAGTGAGGTGTAACAATAGATGTTTAAATTTTTTTTATGAGTTTGGTTTACATACAGCATAGTTGTACAATCTGTTTATGTGTGATTTCCAGGAGACTACACTAATGCTGTGATGAATTCTTTAGAATAGATGTACGTACAACATACAATTTACATACTGCAGGATCATGAGATTTGGTTGGTGGTGACATCTGTGGGATTAACCTAGTGGGAAATTTGGGGGAGCTGACTTCCCTTGTCTAAGAAGGCAGTTGGATTGTGCTGCTATTCACCTAACACCTATAGCATAAAAGTATGTTTATAGAAATAATTTCTACACTTGACAGAAATGTCTATACATTGAAATTATTGAATGCTTCCCATATGTTTTTCTTTTTATGCCATTGTTTTTAGTTGAATCTGAAAGTGCTCATCACTAAACTGTAAGCTATGTCTGAAATATTTTTCTCCTTTTTGATGTATTTATTATAGTGAGAGATGTTAATGGTGCAGAATAAAACATGCTTCCATTTCTTAGCCAACATGGAGCTCTTTGTATGCATGCTGCCAACGACCTGGTTCTCCTTCTTCTGTAAAGAAGCAGCTCGGAAGATGCGTCTGTGAATTTTCTGAGCATTGTTCACAATAAGTGAGCTAGCATGATACTTCATGTTTTTAAAATTGTATTTCTTTTTATATATTCATCATGGGATGCGGGTGTCACCGGCAAGAAGTGCATTTATTGTCCATCCCTCATTGCCCTTGAGAAGGTGGCGGTGACAGAAGCATTGCATCATGTGATCCACGATGATTATTAACTGACGAGAAATGTGTTTACATCTCTTCACAATAAACACAAAGGCCTTAAGGTTACAAGCTGCTTAGCTGGCTCTCTAAAAGATCTATCCTTTTAAGGCCATAAAATGAAACCGGAGCAAACCTAAATCTTACCTACTGCCTGCTCGATGACTTCATTTAGAGGAATGCTCCAATTGGTTACACACAAAGGTCAATTGGAGGCTAATTGTTGTCGATAAATAAGTTTGTGAATAAAAGGTAATGGGCAGAATTTCCAGGTTGGCGTGTGGGCGTGGCCCAACCTACTAGAGTGTAAAATAGCATGTCCTGACGTCATCCCACGCTCACGTAATATTTCGGTCAGCGGGCGCGCGCAGAAGTAGGAAGCGTGCCTCGTAACAATTAAGAGGACAATTAAGCCCATTAAAGTTGTAATTGTCCCTGATTTTTCGTGGTCCGTCCAGCCTCATGGCTGGCAAATGGGAAAATCGGCCAGGTGGCAATTGCGTTTTTCATGAAACCTCAGACCATACCTAGAATACTGTGAACAGTTTTGGTCCCCTTATCTAAGGAAAGATACACTGGCATTGGAGGCAGTCCAGAGAAGTTTCTGAAGGTTGATCCCGGGTATTGAGGGCTTTTCTTATGAGGAGGGGTTGAGTAGATTGGGCCTGTGCTCATTGGAGTTTAGAAGAATGAGAGGTGACCTTATTGAAACATGTAAGATCCTAAGGGGGCTTGATGGGGTAGAGGCAGAGAGGTTGTTTCCCCTTGTGGGAGAGTCTAGGAACAGAGGGCACAATCTCAGAGTAAGGGGTCGCCTATTTAAAACAGAAATGAGAAGGAATTTCTTCTCTCAGAGGGTAGTCAATCTGTGAATTCTCCACTGCAGATGGCTGTAGAGGCTGGGTTATTAAGTATATTCAAGGTGGAGATAGACAGATTTTCAATCAGTAAGGGAATCAAGGGTTATGGGGAAAAGGCAGGAAAGTGGAGTTGAGGATTATCAGATCAGCCATGATCTCATTGAATGGCAGAGCAGACTCGATGGGCCAGATGGCCTACTTCTGCTCCTATGTCTTATGGTTTCCTAACCACATCCAAGGGCGGGATGAGGTTACCATTACTAATCTTTTTAAAATCAATGGACAGAATTTTTGCAATGTAAATGTTCAAGTGACTGTTTGTGATGCTTGGACATCTTTGTTCTGATTTTAAAATCTTTATTTAATACTTTTGAAGTCTTCAGCTCTCGGACGCAGTTTTAATTCTGCGCTCGCCCGCACCTGCACTCACGTCAGCGCCCGCCCTCCTGCCACCCCACTCCCCCACCATGGCAGTGCTGAGCATTTCAGCGCATGCTTTACACTGGCTGGGCAGCCGGCGTGAAATTGTGGATGGGAGCCAATTGCAGTTGATGGTTCCCCGGCCACTCCCGGGTCTGCCGATTGCGCCCGCCCATCAACCTGAAAATTCTGCCCACTGAAGCAGCAATGTCTCCCTCCTCAGACTTGGGGAAATGATTCATTGGTCTCCTAAAGATCTACATTGGCAGTTGATTGTGAATCAATAGCTTCTCCCCATGGGCAGAAACCAATTAAGTTATCAAGATTAATCAAATATTTCAGGAAATAGCTGACTTTTTTCCCCTCTCTTTATATTTGTTCTTAAAATTGTTATGTTTTGAAAATATGGTATTTGAGCTAATTATTGCAAATGAAACTCTTGAGGTATGCAGGACAAAGCTTGATGTATAGATATACCGACTTATCATTGGGGTATTGCATTAACCATCACTTCGATTCCTAAATTTTTTTTTGCAAAAAGAGGAAACTGTAGATCAACAATTTTAGTGTGTCAGTTGTGCCTTTGCATGCATCTATTTACAAACCTGGTAAAATTACATCGCAGCCACTTTACCTGAATGCTACGGCCCTTTAGCAAGCCTGCATTGTAACTCTTTCGAGTACAAACATGTTTCCATCTGTTCCTATTCAGATGAAGTTACATTGTTTCATAGTTTGCCATTGTGAGATTTGAACTCTTGATCTTGGGGTTACAAGCCCAGTACCATAACCACTTGGCTATTTAGGCCAAGCGAAGCCTGCATTGTAATTCTTTCGAGTACAAACACGTTTCCATCTGTTCCTATTCAGATGAAGTTACATTGTTTCATAGTTTGCCATTGTGAGATTTGAACTCTTGATCTTGGGGTTACAAGCCCAGTACCATAACCACTTGGCTATTTAGGCCAAGCGAAGCCTGCATTGTAACTCTTTCGAGTACAAAAACATTTCCATCTATTCCTATTCAGATGAAGTTACATTGTTTCATAGTTTTGCCATCGTGAGATTTGAACTTTTGATCTTGGGGTTACAAGCCCAGTACCATAACCACTTGGCTACTTAGGCCAAGCGAAGCCTGTATTGTCATTGCAGCTACTATGTAATACACTATATTAAAGCCAATGATAAGGTGCATTAAATACATAAAGAAAACCAGTAGAAAATTGGCTCTCACTTGGTGAGTCTCAGGTCTCTGTTAATTGCCATGTTTTTGTGAATGTACTTAAGGCAGAATGACTAATTGTGATGTGTAATTGGATACTGCATGCCCGGAGGTCCGGATCAACTAATGGATTTAACTAATTAACTATTTATTTTAAACTCTATTTTAATGAATGGTAACTATTAATTTTGACAAAACAGTATAGCTCACATTTTCTAGCCTATTTCACAAAGTTGTCCAACAATTGTATAAATAAACTTGCAAAATGTCAATTAACTGTTTTGTTAAAATGCACTCTTTTATAATGTTTGCATTCGGATCAAGCAATCTAAATGAGTTTTTGTAAATAATCTGACAATTTGTAGTAGATTGGTTTATGATTTTGGATATTGAACAGTTGGGATATGATTACCTTTCATCTGACACCAGGTCATATGTGCATTTACCATACACAACAACGCCAAAAGGAACCTCAATTAAAATTAATTGTTTGTATTCAAAGAGTGAGATAGCAATAATAAGGAATGAACTGTTTAACCACTTTTTCACTTGTTTACACATAATGCACTCAGGTCAAGTGCTGGGTTGTGCTTCCTCCATATCACCTTAACAAGCTCATAACAAACACTAATTTAGATAAAGAACACTTTATTGACCATTGCAACTTTTTCAGTCCTAATATTCTGTCGTCCTGTGACTGCTAAGTAGCACAATCTGTGACACATTTTGGACTGTTCTGTGCTTTTTGCATATCTCCATTGGGCACTTTGTTGAAGTAATGAAAGATCACATCTCATTCAGAAAGAATCGTCTATTATTTTTACAACTAGGCATTGACCTGGATTAAAGGATAGTGCTGGATTCTCATAAAAATGATTTGTTTTGATTACATCGGCTTAGCCTTCTTTCGAAAGCTACTTAAAAGTAATATTTGTTTTAAAAAGTGAGAAAGTAGTTTGTGCAACTGTTTCAGAGGGTGTTATGAGTCAATCACATAGAGTTGGACTGGAGTCACTAATTAACCAAGCGAGGTCTGGTTGGAAGGTTCTCTTTCTTGAACTGGTGGTAACTGCCAGTGAAACAGGTTTGTGGGATATCTTCCTGCCCCTGGCAACCCTGATTTGGTGGGAACTAATTGGAAAATCTTGCCTGATGGCTCATGTGGAGAAAAACACTGGCACAGACTCAATGGGCCTGTTTCTGTACTGTAACATTCATTCTATGATTTTATAATTTTTTAAAATCTACTTAGTTCTATCATCGTAATTTTTATTCTACTGCCTGTTTTGTAATAAATTTTAAAAATCACTTATTGAAAGTGTTTCCTGTCTTGTTACCCTGCCATACAAATAAACAAAAAAATGCAAATGTCAGGAGCGTATTGTAACCCAAGTGTTCTCATTGCTCCCCTTGAGGAATCCCACAGCCTGAAGGTCTGTAAAATCTTCTCCCACTCCATCTTGTTTCAAGTTTTATTGTAACAGGAGGACAGTGTCATCAACCTAAGGTAAACCCTGCAAGAGGGACATCACAGTCAGCGAATGTGGGAGGTTTGGGACAGGACAGGCACATTGTTTCCTTGCTCCTTCTGACCCACGTGGAACTGAAAACTGGATTTTAAATGCTTAGTTTCTTGCGTGTCTTCTGGCCTTGGCTCCTTGACCTGGCATGTTTGGCTTGACGGGCAAGCCAGCACCACATCCTCCTCTGATGTCTTAATTTAGAATTGCAGTCACCAGTTTGGGGCAAAAAACCCCCCACCGAGCTGGGGTGGGGAGAGGAGGGAGTTAAATCAACACTGCAGAATCTGTTGGCATAGAATGAGGGTGGTGTCATGTTTTTCTTTACAGGTATATCTTAGCAGAGAGACCTGGGCTAGTAACTTCATACTAGACTATCAGTGGTGGTAGTTAATTAATCATTGTAGTGTAGCCCCTAATGGACAGGCATATGTTGTGGTGTTTCACAATAACTGCACACAATGGATTCGTCTGACAAACCCAAAAGTGTTATTTGATCCTAAACAATGTGACATCATGTTGAGTTCAGTTGGGATCTGTTAACTTTCTGTTAACACATTCTTCTCTTTAATTCAACTGTGTAATCCTCTGCACTTTATTGACCTGAGTGGTACCATCCAAAACATATGTTACACACACTGTCTCACCCTTCACAAACAACCAGCTCTTCTTAAATACTTGCAAAAAAGGAAAGCAGCACAAATGCACGTACACGCTTAAGCTCTTGTACAATGTTTTCTTAACTTAAGCTTGCATACTAAAGTCCTGTAAGCAACCAAAGTGTAGAAAAATGGCTCCTTAGCCATTGTAAAAAAAACAGAAAAGGGCTAAAGGTTACAAGAGTTATCCTCTATACCTCTGTTCATCAAATAAGATAGAAATTACAAATTCATTTTGCCCTTGAATGTTTGTAATTGCTCATTTGATCCAACTACCCTTATGATAGATTCATAGAAATTATGGTACAGAGGGAGGCCATTTGACCTATTGGGCTGAATTTTCAGATCTCTCTGAAGGCAGGAATACAGTGGGTGGGGAGGTAGTGAAAATCCATGCCAATTTCCCAGCTCCAGTCCTCCATCGCCACCAACACGCAGACTGGGTGACCACTTTGGGGAACGCTTTCGGTCTGTCCGCAAGCATGACCCAGACCTTCCTGTTGCTTGCCATTTCAACACACCATGTTGCTCTCATGCCCACATGCCTGTTCTTGGCCTGCTGCAATGTTACAGTAAAACCCAATGCAAACTGGAGGAACAGCACCTCATCTTCTGATTAGGCATTTTACAGCCTTCCAGACTTAACAGTGAGTTCAACAACTTCAGACAATGAACCCTCTCCTCCGTCTTTACCCTTTTTATCCAATTATTTTTTTTCTGTTTTTTAATTTTAATTTTAACTCTTTATTTAGAACATAGGCCTTAGGAACATAGGAACAGGAGAAGGCCATTCAGCCCAGCGAGCCTGCTGTCATTCATTACGATAATGGCTGATCAAACACTTCAATGCATTTTACCCAGACTATCCCCATAACCCTTTATGTTATTGTTAATCAGATATCCATCAATCTTTACCTTAAACATACTCAATTACTGAGCTTCAATGGCACTGTGGGGTAGAGAATTCCAAAGATGAACAACCCTCTGAGTAAAGAAATTTCTCTTCATCTCAGTTCTAAGTGGTTTCCCCCTTATTTTGAAATTGTGTCCCCTGATTCTAAACTCCCCAGCCAGGGGAAAAATCTTACCTGCATCTACCCTGTCTATTCCTTTAAGTATTTTATAGGTTTCAATGAGATCACCTCTCATTCTTCAAAACTCTAGAGAATACAGGCCTAGTTTCCCCAATCTCTCTTCATAAGACAGTCCCACCATACCTGGAACAAGTCTGGTGAACCTTCATTGCAGTCCCATATGGCAATAATATCCTTTCTGAGATAAGGGGACCAAAACTGCATGTAGTACTCCAGGTGAGGTCTAACCAAAGTTCTGTACAATTGAAGCAAGACTTTGCTACTCCTGTACTCAAATCCTCTTGCGATAAAGGCTAACATTCCATTAGCCTTCCTAATTACCTGCTGCACCTGCATGTTAGCTTTCAGTGACTTGTGGACAAAGACACCCAGGTCCCTTTGAATATCTACACTTTCTAATTTCTTGCCATTTAGGAAATGCTCTGCACATCTCTTCATTCTACGAAAGTGGATAACCTCACATTTTTCCACATTATATTCCATTTGCCATGTTCTTGCCCACTCATTTAAGTCTGTCTAAATTCTCCTGTAGCCACTTTACATCTTCCTCACAACACACATTCCCGCCTAGCTTTGTATCATCCGCAAACTTGGAAATATTATATTCGGTCCCCACATCAAAATCATTGACATACATTGTGAACAGTTGGGGCCCAAGTATTGATCCTGGCAGTACCCCACTAGTCACAGCCTGCCAATGTGAGAATGACTTGTTTATTCCTACTCTCTGTTTTCTGCCTGTTAGCAAACCCTTAACCCATGCCAGTATATTGCTTCCTATCCCATGTGATTTTATTTTGCTAATCAACCTCCTGTGGGGGACTTTATCAAAAGCCTTCTGAAAATCCAAGTATACTACACCCACAGACTCTTCTTTATCAACTCTGTTAGTAACGTCTTCAAAAAACTCCAACAAGTTCGTCAAACATGATTTCCTATTCACAAATCCATGCTGACTATGCCCAATCAGACTATGATTATCCAAGTATCTATTTATCAAATCCTTTATAATAGATTCTAGCATTTTCCCTACTACTGATGTAAAGCTCACAGGCCTGTAGTTCCCTGTTTTCTCTCTTCCTCTCTTCTTAAATAGTGGGGTGACATTTGCTATCTTCCAATCTGTAGGAACCATTCTAGAATCTATAGAATTTTGGAAAATGATCACTAATGCATCCATTATCTCTATAGCAACTTCTTTCAACAGTCTGGGGTGCAGAATATCACAGAGGTCCTGAGGGCTTATCATCTTTCAGTCCAATTAATTTCTCCAACGCAACCTTCTTACTTATACTAATTTCCTTCAACTCCTCAGTCTCCACAGTCCCTTGGATCTCTAAATCTGGGAGATTTCCTGTAGATTCCTCAGTGAAGACAGACACAGAGTAATCATTTAGCTTCTCTGCCATTTCTCTATTCCCCATTATGAATTCTCCTGACTCTGCCTGTAATGGACATTTGTCTTAGCCAAATGTTTTCGTTTTACATATCTATAGAAGCTTTTATAGTCCATTTTATGTTTTTTGTTAGATTGCATTCATATTCTATTCTCCCTTTCTTCACCAGTTTCTTGGTCTTCCTTTGCTGTATTCTAAAAACCTCCCAATCCGCAGATTTACTACTACTTCTGGCAATTTTATAAGTCTTTTCTTTTAATCTTATACAATCCTTAACCTTTGTCAGACATGGTTGACTGACTTTTTTGGGTTTTTTGCACCTTGAAGGAATGTATATGTGCTGTAAGCTATGTGATAATTCTTTAAGACTATCTTTAAGACTACGTACAGTCATACCTTTTAATGTATTTTCCAATCCACCTCAGCCAATTTGTTCCTCATGCCTTCATAATTTCCTTGATTCAACTTTAATATCCTTGCTTCAGGATGAACTACCTCACTTTCAAATAAAGTAAAATTCTATCATACTGCAGTCTTGCATCCCTAAAGGTTTTTTTTACAACAGGACTATTAACTCGCCCGTTCTCATTACATAATACTAGATCTGAAGTAGCCTGTTCTCTAGTGGGTTACTCAACATACTGCTCTAGAAAACCATCCCTAACACACTCCAGAAACTCGTCTTCCACAGCGTTAGTACTCAGTTGGTTTACCTAGTCTATATGCAGATTGAAGTCACCCATGATTACTGTACTGCCCATGCTACATGATTCTCTCATCTCCTGATTAATCCCATGCCCCACATTACCTCCACTGTTTGGTGGCCTATAAATAACTCCAACCAATGTCTGCTGCCCTTTGCTGTTTCTTAGCACCACCCAAACAGATTCCACATATTGTCCTTCCAATCTGAGATACTCCCTTAAGAATGCACTGATCCCATCCCTTATTATCAATGCAACTCTCCCTCCTTTCCCTTCTTGTCTTTCCTTGCTAAATGTCAAATATCCTTGAATATTCAGTTCCTAGTCTTGGTCACCATGCAGTCATGTTTCTATAACGGTAATTATATCATACCCATTTACCTCTATTTGTGCCTCTAGATCAAATACCTCATTGCGAATGCTGTGCTCATTCAGAAAAAGTGTCCTTAACTCTATCTTTTTGACATCATTTCGCATTTGAAACATACTCAATGCTCCGTTTTGTTCTTCCTGCCTTCTAGTTTCACTACTACTTCCTGTTACCAACTTTACTTTCTTCCAATCTGGGCCACCCTCAGGTTCCCACCCCCCCTGACAAATTAGTTTAAACCCACCCCAACAGCACTAGCAAATCTCCCTGCGAGTATATCAGTCCCAGTCCTGTTAAGATGTAACCTGTGCAGACTGTACAGGTCCCACCTGCCCCAGAACCATTCCCAACGCCTCAGAAATCTGATGCCTCCCTCCAGCACCAATTCTCCTTCACCAGTAGCCACGTATTTAATTGATCAATCCTCCCATTCCTATGCGCACTAGCACGTGGCACTGGGAGTAATCCTGAGATTACTGCCCTTGAGGTATGCTTTTTAATTTCCTTCCTAACTCTCTGAAATTTGCTTTCAGGACTTCATCCCTCTTCCTACCCATGTCTTTGATACCAATGTGGACCATGGCTTCTGGCTGATCCACCTCCTTCTGAAGGATGTCCTGCAGGCGCTCCGTGACATCTTGACCCTGGCACCAAGGAGGCAACATACCATCCTGAAGTCACGTTTAATGCCGCAGAAACCCCTGTCTGATCCCCTGACTATGGAATCCCCTATTACTATTGCCCTTCCATTCCTCTTCCTCCCCCTCTGTACAGCTGAGCTACCCATGGTGCCATAGGCTTGGCCCTGGCTGCATTCCCCTAAGGAACCATTGCCCTCATCAGCATCCAAAATGGAAAATCAAATAGCAAGCAGGATAGTCTCAGGGTAGTCCTGCACTACCTGCCTGGTTCTCTTAGACTGCCTGGCTGTATGCTTCTGATTTACGGTGTGACCACCTCCCTGAAGGTGCTATCCATGTAGTGCTCTGTCTTGCAGATGCACAACAGTGACTCCCGCCACTGTTCAAGTTCCAAAATCTGGAGCTCAAGTTTGTGCAGCTGGTGACACTTCCCACATATGTGTTTGTCAGGGACACATGGTGCATCTACGATTTCATACATACCGCAGGATGTACACTCTGCTTGGCCAAGCTGACCTGCCAACCCATTACTCTAAAAACTATTTATTACACTTAAGAGTAAATAAAATTAGTAGAATAAATTACTATTAACTTAACTTTACTACACTTACGTTAACTTTATCTTACTTTGGTTTACTTTATTATTTTATTTCACTTTGACTTGATTTAACTTTACTTCCTTATTGCTAGTGTTCCTTACTGAAATCCAAGTAGCTACTTATTTATAAATGATACGTTTTTATAGTTTTAAGCTATTGAAACAGCAGCTTCTCACAAACTAATGAAGTTACAGTTTTCCTGTGATGTCACTCCTGGATTTTTGCAAACTCAGTCCACTGCCCGAGTAGAGGTGTCCCTCGCAGGTCTGGCTAACTCTGCTCTTGCTCTCCTTTTTCCCCCACAGCCCCCGCTCCGCCCCCGCCCACAGGGCCATCTGCCTCTGGTTTCTATGTTGTGCTTTTACAGAGCACTGACTGTTGTTCTGCTATTAACATATTCTACTATTACCTTTATGGACTATCAGCACCTCCTTTAGTCTTTAACACTATCATTAACACTCCCCTTTGTCCTGTGATCATGACATCTTTGTCAATCTCTCCTGAGCTCCCACCTATCCCCGACTTTCTATTTTGATCCACTCACCCTCACCACACCCTGTCAGCATTCTATAGGGACCATTACCTTTGGCACACCCTGGTCCACTCCTCCCTCAGCCCCAACACCTAATTCCTTTCCCACAGCGCCTTCCCGTGTAATCGCAGAAGGTGCAACTCTTGCCCCTTTACCTCCTCACCGTCCAAGGGCTAAAACATTTCTTTCAGGTGAAGCAGCTCTTCACTTGCACCTCCTTCAATTAGGTCTAGGGCATCTGCTGCTCCCAATGCGGTCTCCTCTACATCGTAAGACCAAACGCGGACTGGGTGACTGTTTTGTGGAACACCTCTGGTCTGTCTGCAGACCCTCCGATCGCTTGCCATTTCAACACACCACCCTGTTTTCATGCCCTCATGTCCATCCATAACCTGCTGCAAAGTTCCAGTGAAGCCCAACGCAAACTGGAGGAACAGCACCTCACCTTCCAATTAGCCACTTTACAGCCTTCCAGACTTACCACTGAGTTCAAAAATTTTAGACCATGAACTCTATCCTCCATCTACACACCACTTTTTTTATCCCCTTTTTTCTACTTTCATTTTTATTTTTTATCCACTTATTTTTATTTTTATTCATTTATTTGTGGTTTTATCCCCTTTTTTATTCCCCCCTTCTATGCCATTTCCTATCCTTTTTTTGCCAGGCCTGAGCTACCCCTGCAACATCACGCTTCCCACTGGCACTGTGAAAGGCTTTGGCATATTTTTCTCCTTTAGTACAACCAGCAGTCTCAATGAAGACTGCCATGGTGAGTCTAAATGAGTCACACACTTAATCTCATCCACCTCCATTTCTGCCCCCTCTGGCTCCACACCAATTAAAGGCTTCTCCACATGAAAACCTGAACTTTAGTCAGTTTTCCATCAGAGGCAGGTTTCTGATACAAAAACAAACCTGTTCCCTGACTCTATGGTGAAAATTTAGCCCCTGGTGTCTACCATAAAAAGGCTACAGAGACCCTGGAGAATGTGCAAACAAGATTTGCAAAGCTGATACCAAACTGAAAGGTACTACCTGTCAGGAAAGATTGAACAACCTGGGGCTCTTTTCTCTAGAGAATAAAATGTTGAGAGGTATCCTGAGGTTTTTAAAGTTATGAAAGCGTTTGATAGGTAAATGTAGAGAAGCTGTTTCCACTTGTGGGGTGGGCCATAATTACGGGCCATATAAGATGGTCAATAATAAATCTGATGGAGAATTCAAAAACACTTTTTATTCAGAGAATGGTTAGAATGTGGAACACACAGCAGCTATCAGATACAGTAATGATACATTTCAGAAGAAACTAGATAAACACATGTGGGAGTAATGAATAAAGAATGATGCCGATAGGATTAGCTGAAGAGGGGTAGGAGGTGGCTCAAGTGGGCACAAATACTGGCAAGGACCAGTTGGGTCAAATGGCCTATATTTGTGCTGCAGATTCTACATCTTGTACACTTGAGAAGCATGAAATCGTGTCTGAACAAATGTTACCTTTAAATTCTTGGCTGCTGTGAGCACATTGGCCTGAGCCTTAGATGAACCTAACTGTAATGTTGGCTGGGATTTTTCCGGCCCCGTCATGATGGGACCCGTCGCGGGAGATTCGGCATAAGTCCATTGATTTTTGGCGGGACTGGATGATCCCAGTGTTGGGAAGTGCCGGAAAATCCAGCCCATCATTTTGGCTTCTCCAGCACTATATATGAGCAGTGTCTAGGCTGGGAATTCATACTTTCAATAAGGATATTCAAGACATGGCAATTTATTTAGGATTCCACCCTTTTATTTTTGATTCCAATTCTCTGATTATTGTTACTAAAGGGCCAATGTCCTTGTTAAGGATGTGATTTTGTGCTTTTAATTTTAAAAAAGGAAAAGGCTATCAAAAAATTTAAAGAAGGGCAAATCACCAAAGTGCAACCGATGTTTAAATAAATTTAAAAAATACAAAGTGAACACTTACCTTGTATATTTTATTGAAAAGTGTTTTGAAATTTAGCATTTTAATATCAATGGTGCCACATTGCTAACACATTTATTTGCTGCACCTATGTGGTCCATTGTAGCATACACATTAAACGGTTTAAAAACAGAGGAAATTCATTATAGAATATACTGTCGGAACATAAGAACAGGAGTAGGATATTCAGCCCTTGAGCCTGTTCTGCCTTCAGTCAGCCTTGGGTGACCTGTACCTCAATTCCATTTACCCTCTTTGCTTCATATCCCTTATTACCCCTACTCAAGAAAATATCTAACAATCTCAGTGTTGAAAATTTCAATCACCCTAGTATCCATAGCCTTTTGGCAAGACGTTCAAAATTTCTACTGCCCTTTATGTGGGAAAGTGCTTTCTAATTCCTCTGTTAAATAGCCTGGCTCTAATTTCCAGTTTATGCTATAGCTCCTTGTTCTGGATTCCCCAACTAAAGGAAATAGATATTCTGAACAGAATTTTTCGTCCCCGTTGGCGTCGGGTGTCATGGCGGGTGTGTGCTGACAATATGGCAGGAAGGCCAAAAATCACTTTCACGACTTCGCAAAACCAGTTTGTGATTGTCCACTCTGCCTGTCAATGGCGGGCAGTGTTTCCTGCCGCCAGACGTAGGCAATGTCTTTGTAATACATCCGCATATAATTTTAAGCCTTGCTCGCTGGAATCATCCTCCCCCCCCCCCCACCCCCCATCCTGGATCATCCGGGCATGTCGGCGTAATTGCACGTCGACGTGTTTCACAACAGCATTTAAAAGGCGTGCACCTGGCGAGTTGAACTTCGAAGGGAACTCGGAGGTGAGTGCTCACTAACGTTGCACAGTGCTTGTGAGAGTCGCCCATTTGACTTCAAGGTTGAGGCGCTGCGCATTCAGGCAAGGGCACAGGCAAGTTGCTTTATTCCAGCTGGCTGACTGTGCGGTGTCAGGGCAAGGGCTGCACTGTGCTTTTGGTAAGCTGGAGGGGGGAGCAATGCAGCACGCTGTGAGGTGGGCCAGTGGGGGGACAAGAGCTGCACTGCATCTGAGGTGAGTTGGGGGGCAAAGGCAGACTGGCCTGATGGTGGTGCACAAGATGTGGGAGGAAACGGCCATACATTAGGGAAACCTTGTATAAAATGATCATTCCTCTGCAGCTGTGACAGTTCAGATGCAGCCACAGTGATATGCTTGGAATCGGGCCTCTAGCTTATCTGCCCACTCAAGCAGCACAGAGACATGAAAGTGCCACCAAATGCTCCAGAACCTTTCACCTTTGGGTACAGGTTGCAAGCTAATGAGCGTTTCAGTGGACTGCCGAACAGTTGGATGACTGGGCACATTGTACAATCTCCTTGCTAAAGCTAGCCATGGAGCAGTCACTGGTGGAGACGCTCACAGCCCCTTGTAATGTCCTCATCCCGGTTTGGACCAGTTTCCCCCATCATTCAAGCTAATGGTCCAGTCTTGTGGTGTAGGTTAGGAGAATGCCTATGCCTGAGTTGGGAGCACAGCATGTGGTCCAATGGACAAAGCTGCAGCCAAGCAGTCAGGTGGAGTGGCATGGAGGTGGTTGAGGTTTCAGGCAGCCATGTAGCGCACTAAACTCTAGCCATCCAAGTGGTTGCCAGCACACTCTGGCATTGATTAAGGGCCTTAGTACACCCATGCTAACTCGCGCATCTCTCTCTTTCATTCTGCAGGAGGAGCATATCAGGAGCAAGGAGCCTAGTGACCTAGCTGTATGCCTCATGGCTTACAGGGAGCAGAGACGAAGGAGAAGAGAGCGATGGAGGTACATGGCTAGGCAGAGTGGCAGCACCAGCAAGAAGGAGCAGCTCCTGCACATGCTGCTGAAGAGCCACAGCGAGCTGTCACTGGTCGGCGCCTAGCTAGACCCAGGGTCTATACACGGCACTTGTCATTCCTGCAGATGACCGAGAACCAGTGTTGTCGAAGACTATGCATGTCCAGGGAACTGGTCGGTCACATCTGCCACCCGCTGCAGGATTTGGTGCCACAGGGACATGGAGGGCATCCACTGCCAGTGGCCATGAAAGTGACCACTGTGCTAAATTTTTATGCCAGTGGCTCCTTTCAGGCCTCCACAGGTGACCTCTGTGGGATATCGCAAGCCTCCACACACAAATGCATCCATGAAGCCACAGATGCCATACTCGCAAAGGCACATAATTATGTGCATTTCTCCCGGAATCAGGAAAGCCAGGAAGCAACAGTGCTGGGATTTGTGCAGATCTCAGGTTTCCCATAGATGCAGGGCGCCATCGACTGTATTCGTGTGGCATTCAGATCTCCATGGCAACATGTAGTCAACTATGTCAACCGCAAAGGCTTCCACTTGCTGAATGTTCAGCTGGTGTGTGACCACCACAAATGTATCCTACAGGTCTGTGCACAATTCCCAGGGAGTGTTCACAACTCCTACATTCTCAGTGGGTCTCAGATCCCTGACGTCTTCCAGGGTCCACAGGAGCTTCAGGGTAGTCTCCTCGGAGACAAGGGCTACCCACACAGGATGTGGCTGATGACACCCGTGCTGCACCCTCAGACTGTAGCAGAGAGAAGGTATAATGATGCTCATGCTGCAACTCGCAACTTGGTGGAGCAAACCATCAGAATGTTGAAAATAAGGCTCCGGTGCCTGGACCAGTCTGGTGGAGCCCTGCAATACAGTCCACAGAGGGTGTCACATATCGTCATCACCTGCTGTGCCCTTTACAACCTGGCAATGCAAAGGCGAATGGAGCTGGCTAAGAAGGAAGTGGAGGAGCTGCATGTCTCCTCCGATGAGGAGGATGTCAATTGGAATGAGGGTGAGGAGGCTCTCGAGGGTGAGGATGATGGCAATGAGACCATCGCACTGGTCAGACAAGGGAGACATACTTGGTAGGTCCTCATAGCTGCTAGATTCATGGAGGATGATGACAACATGCAGTGGGGAGACACCATAGAAATCCTCACATTGCACCTTTAAATGTTTGACTCCCGTCTGGCTGATGGCAGTGCACATACCCTCTGTGATAAAGCAGATGCCCATAGTCCCTACATGCCAGGAGGATGATGATAACATGTAGTAGGGGCATTCCATAGATCCTCACATAGCTTATGTGAATGTCTGACTCCTGTCTGGCTGATGGCAGGTCGCTTGTGAAAAGAGTCTTAGCATGGAGATGCAGCGGGGAAAATTTAACCTCTCCTGATCCTATAACATCCTTTGTGAGCTGAACCCTTCAGGGCCATACTGTCACCGGACACGGATGCTGACGTGATGGGGGCCCAGCCGCACCTCAAAGGTGCTGAGAGCACACAGAGAGAATGAGGGAACTCTGTGCTGTCAGCCTAGAACATTCTGGCAGCAATGACAAGCCCCATCGAGGTACTGGCATGACTGGTGACAGTGAAGGCACACCATCAGTGTGCTGGGAAGGTTACACAAAGCACAGGAAAGAGGCCCTGGACTGAGACACTTGCCTTTATCTTGTACAGGGACCAAGGTTTCACATCTGACTGACATAAACACTGCTCATCAGAAGGAGTCATTGGCAAGGAGATATTCTTGGATGTTTATTTACAATAATGATCATTATGTAGAAGCGATTAATACCCGTGATTAGGCTATGCAATTACATCTTCTTAACCTTCCTAACCCTGCTGCTACGTCTTGGTGCTCCCCAGACATCCACAGCGGAGGTGGAGACAGCCTGCTGATTGCAACACCCTATCTGTGATGACTTCGGCGGGCGTCCTCTGGAGGGCTGAGACTTGGAGGGCCCCAGCCTGCTTTAGGGGTCCTGCTGTGTTGCAGTGACTCTCTCCTCAGCCTATGGAGCTGGAGCTGCTGGGGTAACAGGAATTGGGGTTTTGGATGGGCTGGAGGTCACCTGGGTGGATGGCCTCGTGGTGTGCACCTGCTGATCCTCCTCCCCGTGGGTGCTCGAGGACCCTAGGCTGACTCCTTGAGGAAAACAGGAAGCTGGAGAGAGATCGAATTGCTCTGCACCCCTCTCGTGCTGACACTGCTGGGTTCAGCGATGGAGTTCAGTCCATGCAGCAGTGGAGGACCAATGTCCTGCACTAAGATCTCCATGGTGGCTGCCATCCTACCAATGTTGACCTCGGTACCTTGGCACGACGGCGCGGTCACCTCAGACTAAAGGCAGATGGACTCCTCCATCATGCCTTGCAATCTGAGGAGTGCAGCTGTCGTCCCTTCATTCTGTTCCCGTGATTGTCACTGCAGCTCCGACATCTGATCGAGGACCGAGTCCAGCAGCTGACTCAGACTCAGCAGATACCTTGCCTCCAGCAATCCTCCGAGTGCTGGCGACCTTGGGTGTCCCTTCCTCCACCTGCTGTGGAACAGATTGTGTGCTCTGCTCACCAGATAATGAATCCAAGCCTGCTGCAAATGTAGGTCCCAACGAGATATGTGTCACTGCACTGGCAGAAGGTGTGACTGAGCACCGTGGTAGGTCTTAGAGGTTACTGTCCTCAGGGTCCTCATTCTAAGGTTCTGTCGGAACTGGAGTCAGAGCCAATGTTGACTGAGGGTGACCTGGCAGATATGCCTATGAGAGAAAGTGGAGATTATTAGTGCAGGCTGCCATGGTACACAGAACAGTGGACTCAGTTGGATTGCCAGAGGAATGATCTGGTGCATGATCCTCTCTTGGATGCTTGGCACCGACTCGTCGTCACCACCGGCCAGCTCTAAAGCATGATATTTGAAGGGAGTGAGGACCTTGATGCCTGGCACTCCACCTTCAGCCTGGGAGCTGTCCCTTTTATTGTGGGCGATCTTATCGTACATAAAGACAGGTGGATAGAGTGTGAGCAAGTGAGCAAACACAGCCATATGAGAAAGATGCCAGGTGTGTGTGCGTGTGTGCTGAGTGGAGCCATGGATAGGATGAGGAGGCAGTCTCCAGAGGAGATGAAACCAGATGGAGATGTGAGGGTGTATGCAAGAGAATGGGTGGTGATGTCCCTTGAGCTGGTAATGAGTGAGATGCCAGTGAATGTGTGATGGGCTTGCAAGTATGAAAGTTTAGAGTGATGAGATGGTTGACTTACCCTGGCAACACGGATGAGATTGTTCATCCTCCTTCTACACTGGATGGCTGACATCTTGTTGGCACTGTCCACCTCTGCCATCGCCTCCCAAGTCGGATTGGTGATGTTGCTGCCCCTCCTGCAGCCAGAGTGGGGTTAGAGTACCTCCATGGCATCCAAAAGGCGTTCCAGAGATGTGTCACTGAATTAGGAGGTTGCAGTCTCATTGCCTTTTGCGGCCATCCTAACTTCTGTGTAGCAGTCCTGAGCTAGAAGCACTGAGAGGCGCGCACGCAGCTGCACTTTCATTACGGCACCTGGTGTGAGGAAGCAGTGAGGTGATGGCGTGCCGGGTGAACCGGAGACCGTCCGCTAGTGAAATGGCTTGCTTCGAGGGAATGCATTGTTAATGAGGCGGGAATGGGACAATACGGCGTGAAAAGCCGCCATTGCAGCTGGGTAAAACGTCCTTTCTCCCGCTCACTATCACACTTAGTGCAAATCTGGGATGGTTCCGCCTTTTGTCTCTACCTTATTGTGTCCCTTTATCAAGACCTTGATTAGATCACCCCTCAGTCAGGGAACACAAACCAAATTTAGGCTTCCTGATTATTGGCCTAATAGGAGTGGAGGGGGACAATGCTTTTAAGATGGAATTAAACAGTACTGGTGATGGATAAATCGTGGGTCAGTTCTGCATTGAAAATAAATGGCAAGGTTTTATATTGTCTTCTTCAATCCAAAAATGTATCCTGGAAGGTTATGGAGTCCGTAGCTTGGGAATAGATTTACTGGTTAGGGCCAAAATGCTGGGTTCATCCTTTCTGTTGTTCAGTTGGAGAAGGTTTTGAAGTATGAACAAATAGGGGCTGGATTGTTTGGCCCCCCAGCGGCTGGGTTCAAAGGTGGGGTGAAAATTAACCCCACCATTGGGCATGCAGAACCACATATCCATACCACCCCCAAGTCAATTTTGCGGAGGTGACACTGGGGTCAGAATGGTTACACACCCGCATGCATTGGTTTGCTGATTTACGTCATCAACAGCCTAATTAAGTCCAATTGAAGGAGGCTGACTGGAATTCCAGTCGGTCTCCAGTATCCCACAGCATTGGGGGCCAATTAGGTGCCTGAAGATGGATACCCAGTGGCAGGCCTGACTGCCTGGGAGTGAGAATAGCTACAGGCTAAGCGAGAATAGCTACAGGCAACCCTTTACAAGGGCTCCATCCTTGCCCCCAAGGTGGTGACCTGGCTGCTGAATCACTTTTTCAATTAAACATTTAAAAAACTTAGAGAGAGGGTGGCTTCATGTTGAAGCACTCCCTTACTTACCTGTTCTTGCGGTCTGCTTCACTTCTCAAACTGGAAGGCCTCTGATTGGCCCTCTAGCCTCAAGAGCCCACCTGCTGCCTTTAATTGAATGAGAACCTGACTCTGTGACAATTAAGAGGTGCCCATCCCTACCACACTGTGAAAATCCCAGTGAGTGACACTTTGCTCAGGAGCGGGTTCGGGGTCTGGAAAGAATCCTGACTTTTGTTTTCCACTTCCGTGATGGAAAGTCCAGCCCTTGGTGCTGACAGGCAGTCTGACATAACAGGGTGATCACGGAATCGAAAGATATAGTGGCAAAACAATCAGTACATGTGTGGACAGAAGTCAGTGAAGTTTGAACTAAGGTTAGAGCAGAAGGGTCCAGGACTACGTGCTGAGGGACGCACTAAAGCATGGGGCAGCTGCCGCAAAGGCCCAATGAGGAAAGGTCTCTGTCTAAGACCTTTCTGCCATAGTGCACTGAGGGACTGGAAATTGTATAGACTCCTCCGGCTGAATGACTGACAAGGAATGTATGCAATGAATACTAAATGTATCATAATTGTATTGAATCATCTCAGAATGCAACATGATCTATGTCGATAACTTTAATACCATTGCTCTGTCTGAAATGACCAAGTTGAAATGTCTGTAATATTCATTGATTGTACTGAAGTACCTCGTGATCTATGTGGAAAAGTTGAATATGATTGCACTTTTTGTCATGGCCATTTTGAAATGTTTTGCAAAGTTCTTTCAGATATTTTATGAATCAAGTATATTTTTCCAAAAAAAAAATGAGCAGAGGTGCATGGTTGGAACAAGAGAATGAACAGAGGAATGGATTTAGGCCCAGGAAACTAGTGGCAGAGCGACATGAACATCAGAAAACAAGAACCTAGGAGCCAGAGGGAGAATGAAGCGCAGCTTAGAAGACCATCAGTACATTGAAGCTAAGCACAAGAAGCAAGTGGACTTTATGCAGAAGGCAATGGAACAAAAGGACATCTGCTCAGAAACCAACACAGCAACAGAATTAAACAAAGAAGGCAGTGCAGTCATGGTTTAATTCAAGTGTCTGGAATTAACTTCAAAAGATGAGAAGTGCGCCAATATTTTAAAGCCCATGATGCTAGAAATGTGCAGGCTCTCTGCTGATGGAAGTGTGGAGAACTGAACAACAGTGACAGCCATGCTTGAACTCCTCCCCATCCCTGTGGAGTATTCAGAATGAGGGGTGACTCATCATCAGGGTGGCTGCCTGCACCACAATGAATAGATCTTGGGCAGTTTCAAACAGAGTGGGAGCAGAAAACCAAACTGCTGCAGCAACCAGCACCATCAGTACCATTTATTTTCATGAAAAAAATGGCAAAGTGTGCCCCAGTCAGTATGGTGTCTAACTTGGGGGTTGGAGGAAGAGAATTTTTGGAGGTATGACATTATGTAGATATTGCTGATTTTTTCTTCTTGGGGATAAAGATTGTGGTGCTGGGAGATATTGGAAACTTGCTTTGGTGCATATTGCAGCCACAGTACACTGTTGGCGTAGAGGCTCGATATTGAGTTCAGTGATTGATCAGACGTTGAGTCTTGGATATTGGCGAGCTACTTGAGTATTGTTTTGGTTTCACTGATTCCGATGAACGTTGAGTATTCCATCAAACTCCTGACTTGAGACTTGCAGATGATGAAGAGCATGGAGCGCCTAAGTAGGGAATATATTTACTGGTTAGGACCAAGATGCTGGTTCTTTCTTCCTGATGTTCAGTTGGAGGAGATTTTGAAACATGAATGGCATGATGTAAGACAGGTTAAGCGATCCCATAATGAACAGATGGGCTCAAAGCTCTACTGTCCTACAGCATTCAGTCATGAATGGCGGTGCACAATTAAACAACTCACTGGAGAAGGAGGCTCCACAAATATCCCTATCCTGAAAGATGGGGGATCCAGCACGTCAGTGCAGAAGAGGAACTTAAGAACATAGGAGCAAGGGTGGGCTATTCTGCCCATTGATCCTGTTCTACCATTTAAACAGATCATGGCTGATCATCTACCTCTACATCATTTTTCCCACTCTCCCCATATCCTTAAATGTCATTAGTATCCAGAAACCTATCAATTTCTTTCTTAAACATGCTCAATGATTGAGTTACCACAGTCCTCTGGGGTAGAGAATTCCAAAGATTCACCACCCTCTGAGTGAAGAAATTTCTCCTCATTTCAGTCTTTAATGGCCTGCCCCCTTTCTCTGAGACTGTGTCCCCTGGTTCTAGACCCACCAGTCAGAAGAAATATCTTATCTACACCTACCCTGTTACGCCTTGCAAGAATTTTGTAAGTTTCAATGAGATCACCTCTCATTCTTTGAAACTCTAAAGAATACAGGACCAGTTTCCTCAATCTGTTCTGATAAGACAATCCCACCATCCCAGGGATTAGTCTGGTGAACCTCCGTTGCACTCCTTCTATGGTAAGTATATCCTTCTTTAGATAAGAAGACCAAAGCTGCACTCAATATTCCAGGTGCAAACTCACCAAGATTCTATAAAATTGCAGCAAGACATCTTGAAACTTGTACTCAAATCCCCTTGTGATGAAGGCCAACATACCATTTGCCTTCCTAATTGCTTGTTGCACCTGCATGCTGGCTTTTAGTGACTCATGAACCAGGATATCAGATCCCTTTGGACATCAACACTTCCCAACCTCTCACCATTTCAGAAATAATCTGCCTTTCTGTTTTTTTCTGCCAAAGTGGATTACTTTACTCTTATTCACATTATATTGTATCTGCCATGTTCTTGCCCACTCACTTAGCTTGTCCAAATCCCCTTGAAGCCTCCTTGCATCCTCCTCACAACTGACATTCCCACCTAGTTTTGCATCATCAGCAAATTTGGTCCCCACATCCAAATCATTTATATAGGTTGTGAATAGCCGTGCCCCAGCACAGATCCTATACTCCACTCATTACAGCCTACCATCCTAAGAATAACCTGTTTACTCCTACTCTCTATTTTCTGTCTGTTAACCAATTCTCGATCCCATGTGCTCTAATTTTATGTACAGACCTCCAGCAGGTCAACTCCAACAGGTTTGTCAAACATGATTTCCCTCTCATAAATCCACGTTATCTCTGCCCAATTGTACCATTATTTTCCAGCAATCATGTCATTATGACAATCTGCCCAATCATTTGATTATTTTCTAGGTCAATCATCTCAGTTCTAGGGAATCGCTACAGGAGTTCCTCAGGGTAGTGTCCTCGGCCCAACCATCTTCAGCTGCTTCATCAACGACCTTCCTTCCATCATAAGGCCAGAAGTGGGGATGTTCGCAGATGATTGCACAATGTTCAGCACCATTCATGACTCCTCAGATACTGAAGCAGTCCATGTCCAAATGCAGCAAGACGTGGACAATATCCAGGTTTGGCCTCACAAGTGGCAAGTAACTTTCATGTCACACATGTGCCAGGCAAAGACCATCTCCAACAAGAAAGAACCTAACCATCGCCCCTTGACATTCAATGGCATTGCCATCACTGAATCCCCCACTACCAACATTCTCGGGGTTACCATTGACCAGAAACTGATTTGGACTCGTCACATAAATATTGTGACTACAAAAGCATGTCAGAGGCTGGGAATCCTGTGGTGAGTAACTCACCTGACTCCCCAAAGCCTGTCCACCATATACAAGGCACAAGTCAGGAGTGTGATGGAATACTCTCCACTTGCCTGGATGATTGCAGCTCCAACAACACTCAAGAAGCTTGACACCATCCAGGGCAAAGCAGTCTGTTTGATCAGTATCCCATTCAATGGTTTAAACATTCACGCTCTCCACCACCGACAAACAACGACAACAGTATGTGCCATATACTGCAGCAAATCAACAAGGCTTCTTCAACAGCATCTTCCAAACTCATGAACTCTATCATCCAGAAGGGCAAGGGCAGCAGACACATGGGAACATCACCATCTGCAAGTTCCCCTCCAAGCCACTCACCATCCTGACTTGGAAATATATCACTGTTCCTTCACTGTCGCTATGTCAAAAACCTGGAACTCCCTTCCTAACAGCACTGTTGATGTACCTACGCTACATGGCCTGCAATGTTTCAAGAAGGCGGTTCACCACTACCATCTCAAAGGCAATTAGGGATGGGCACCAAATGCTGGCTTTGTCAGTGATGCCCACATTCCATGAAAGAACAAAAAAAGTCTGACAGAGCAGAGGTGATCATAGAGTCAAGGGAAATAGTGGCAGCAGATGTATGGACAGGTGTCAGTGAAGTTTGAGGATGAGCAAAGGGGCACAGTCTGAGCCAGAGGACAAGAAGAGGAATGGATTTAAGTACAGAAAAGCAGTGGCAGAGCAGCGCAGAGCATAGAAAAGCAAGAGCTTGGAGCTAGAACAAGAATGAAGAACACTTTAGAAGACCACTTCTTTAGAAGTACTTTAGAAGTACTGTGAAACTAAGCGCAAGAAACCAGAAGAGGAATGGACTTCAGACAGGGTTAGGGGAAAAATGATTTATGACAAAGTATTCCACTATTATGCTAAACTTGGGCCACAGAGTCAATATGGCTGATAGGATATGACTTCATCTACACATGTTCCTACTTTCAGAGAAATATTTGTTTGAACCAGTAGTTCTCTATTCACCCATCCTCTTCATACCTTTACACTGAATGTATTCTCCCAATCCAAAATTCATTCCTTCAACGTTTTTTTCAATTAGATTGCATCTTGCGCCAGCTTATGCATTTGGTTAATTTGTCCATATACTCTGGAGACTTGACTTTTACAATGCTCTTTGCTATTGTCCAATCCTCCATATTTGTGTCATCAACAAATTTTGAAAATGCGCTCCCTGGGCCCAAACCAAAGCTATGTATAAACTATGGTTCCATTCTTATTTAAAGCTCTTTTACTTTACACTGTGAGTTGACTATTTAAGCTGCTGTTCGAAGTTTTTCCTAATATACAGTGTTTCTTGCAACCTTTTCATATATTTCTACAGAGATCTTACTTGATGCTAATCAGTAAGAAAACTTTTCTTGGGAAAGATTCAACTGTGAGCAGTAATCTTTCAAAATTAGAAATAACTTCAAAAGCCTGCAGAAGATAATGATAGTTCTATTCCTTAAAGTAAATCAAATTGTATAAAAAAATAATTGATTAGATTTGATCTGAATTTCTTGTTTGCGCACACCATGAAAGTATGCATTTTGAAATGATCAGATCTCATTGTTATTTGGTGGAGCACTGTGAAAACTTGTTTTATCTGCGATGACTTGAAACCTACAGACAAAAAAGAGATAGCACGATAAAATAAAAAGAACATACAGAAGAATATTAGCCAATTGTCAGGTGGTTCTGGTTTCTAGTTTCTCTTTCAGCAGTCCTACTACTTATTGCAGGTACTTGTCTGAATTTTAATCAGATTGGATTCAGTCACGTACCACACAATATGTAAAATTTGAGCCCTCTCAGGAAGATACCATGTGCTAGTTTCATGGACTATGCCAGCAGCACTGCATATTTATTAGGAATGGATTTAGTAACGTTATAGCAAAAGGCTCTGAAGCAAAAATACTGCTTGGTAATTCAAGCAAAATCAGCTCCATACATGTGTATTGTCCTGACCCCAACCCTTACTCTCAACCCCATTTTTTTCTCTTTGTTTTCTTCTCATGCAATGCCTAATACACAAGTAATAAAGGTGAGAACTTAGCCCACTATGTCTATAGAAAATAAGTGAACCATTGGGAGTTATGTGACCCAGTCATCATGTCCCCTTGGAGCTTGTTTGGTCTTTTTAGGGACCAGAGAGTTTCTCCTAAACAGAGGTATGGCTTTTTCTTTAATTTCCGCTCCCCCCACCATCACCACCCCTCACCAACCCCCTCTTCTCCCAGGACATTTAGGCTCATAGACATTTACTGCACAGAAGGAGACCATTCAGCCCATCATGTCTGCACTGGTCAACAAAGATCTGACAACACTAATCCCATTTTCCAGCGTTTGGCCCATAGCCCTGGAGGCTATGGCAATGCAATTGAATATCTAAATGCTTCTTAAATGTTAGGAGTTTCTGACTCAACTACTCTTTCAGGCAGTGAGTTCCAGACTTCCACCAAACTCTGGGCGAAAAAATTTCTTCTCAACTGCCCTCTTAACCGTCTACCTCTTACCTTAAATCCATGCCCTCTGGTTATTGACCCCTCTACTAATTGAAAAAGTACCTTCCTATCGACCCTATCTATGCCCCTCATAATCTTATAGATCTCTACCAGGTCCCCTCTCAACCTTCGCTGCTCCAAGGAAAACAGCCGATCCAATCTTTCCTCATAGCTCAAACCCTCCAGCTCAGGCAGCATTCTGGGTAAATCTCTGCACTCTCTCCAGTGCAATCACATCCTTCCTATAATGCGGTGACCAGAACTGCATGCAGCACTCCAGTTGTGGCCTAACTAGTGTTTTATACAGTTCCAGCATAACCTCCCTGCTCTTGTATTCTATGCTTCTGCTAATAAAGGCAAGTATCTCATATGCCTTCTTAACCACATTACCTGCCTGCCCTACTACCCTCAGGGATCTGTGGATACGCACACCAAGATCCCTCTGATCTTCAGTACTTTCCAGGGTCCTACCTTCATAGTGTGTAATCTCTTGCCTTGTTAGCCCTCCCCAAGTGCATTACCTCACACTTTTCCAGGTTGAATTCCATTTTCCACTGCTCTGTCTACCTGACCAGTCCATTGATATCCTCCTGCCGTTTATGGCATCCTTCTCATTATTTACCACCCTACCGATTTGCGTATCATCTGTGTACCTCTTGATCATATCACCTACATTTAAGTCCAAATCATTGATTTATGCCACCATCAGCAAGGGCCCCAAAACTGAGCCCATGGAACCCCACTGGAAACAGACTTCTAGTCACAGAAACACCCCTCTACCATCACTCTCTGCTTCCTGCCTCTCAGCCAATTTTGGATCCAACATGCCACTTTGTCTTAGATCCTATGGGCTTTTATTTTCTTGACCAGTCTTCCATGAGGGACATTATCAAAAGCCTTGCTGAAGCCCATGTAGACATACCCAGTGCATTACCCTCATCAACACTCCTGGTTGCCTCCTCAAAAAATTCGATCAAATTTGTCGAACACAACCTTCCCTTAACAAACCCATGCTGACTGTCCCTGATTAATGTGTGTCTCTCCAAGTCCAGATATATTCTGTCCCTCAGAATCCTTTTTAGTAACTTCCCCACCGCCGAGGATAGAATGACTGGCCTGTAATTTCCTGAACCATCCCTTCCTCCCTTTTTTAATAATGGGACAATGTTAGCAGTTCTCCAGTTCTCTGGCACCTCGCATGTGACCAGAAAGGGCTTGAAAATTACTGCCAGGGCCTCTGATATCTCTTCCCCAACCTTTCTCAACAGCTTCTTCTGGGACTGCGAATTTATCCATTTTTAAAGCTGCTAAACCCGTTAGTACTTCCTCTCTCTCTATGTTAATTTCATCTAATATTTTACAGTCCTCCACCCTGATGTCTACACCTGCTTCATCCTTTTCCATTGTGAAGACCAATGCAAAGTATTCATTGAGGGCTATACCCACATCTTCCGGATTCACACACTTATTAACTCTATAGTCCCTAATTGGCCCTATGTTTCCCTAGTCAGTCTCTTACTCTTTATATATTTAAAAATCCCCTTTGGGTTCTACTTTATTCTACCCACCAATGCTTTGTCATGCACTCTCTTAGCTTCCCTAATTCCCTAATTTTTAAGTTCCCCTCTGCACTTTTTATACTCCTCTAGGGATTCTGCTGTATTGAGCCCTCGGTATCTGCCATTAGCGTCTCTTTTTTTCTTAATCCTAACCTTTATGTTCCTTGACATCCAAGATTCTCCGGACTTGGTTCCCCTCTTTGTCTTTACTGGAACATATTTGCCCTGTACACTCGCTATTTTCTCCTTGAATGCCACCCACTGTTCTGATACAGTTTATCTGCAAGTAGCTGCTCCCAGTCCTCTTGGGCCAAATCATACCTCATCTTAGTGGCTGAATGTTGTGTGTGGGCCTGGGAGTTGGGTGGAATAATAGTTACATGGAAGTTACACAGGATAGGATGGGCTCAATGGGTCAGCTGGCATGGTTGTATGTCTGATAGTTGTCAAGTAATGTCTGGGAAAACATCCCTGTTGGAGGTAAACGTTGTCAGAAAATTTCCAGCTATTCCCTCCTTCTCTGCTCCCTGGTGTCTTGAAACATGTCTAAGTGCTAGCATCCAGTCGCTGAAACAACGGAGCCCACAGCAGTGATGCAGGCCAAAGTAATAGCTGGGAATATTCCAGAAACTTGCGGCTGATACCTTGAAACCATTCTTCTTGTTACATAAGTGGCTAGTTTCCATTTTGTTTCAACTTACAGCCGAGTTCAGCCCGATATGACTTTCAAGCACTACATTCTCCTCTCCCCCTGCTCAAACGGGCACCCTAGATGTTCTTGAACTGGCATGGATGTCCACAGGATGTTTTCTAATTGTCTCACCCTGGAAATTTAAGCAGAGTCCGAAATGTCGTCACAATAGCACAACATGAATCCGCCACAGTAGTTGAACCGAATTGCATATATTCAGGATCAGTACCCTCCAGTTGACTTAATTTGAATAGAACTCTAACACCCACATCCTTGCTATTAACCCCCAGCTAGCTGGGTGGCTTAGGTTAGCAAGGGATCTTTGCCCAACTTCTCCATGTTAAGTAACTAGATTTTTCAGGGTTGGGGAGGAAACCCCTGTGCCAATTTATCCACCACATCATTCCCTGAGCTGAGTTTGAATATGAGTTTAGGTTTAAACTCAAAAAACAGTCTTCACCATTAGAATTACTGAGCAATCCTCACTCAGCGTCACATTTTGTGTTAATTTTGCCACTTAAAATGCTACACATTGGCCACACATAACTGTAAACTGTAAGATCCCTCTAAAAGAATGTGTCTGTCTGAAAACATCATTTAAACAGATTTCAGATTGCTGTTTCTGCCCAGGACAAGCAGTCTTCTTCCACCAGATGTTAGTTTTTGTGCTAAAAGTAATTTTGTTTGACATGTAGACAGGTAACTTAATACTGTTTGTTAAATGAATAATATGGTAAGATTAATACCAAGAAAAATATTTATTTTTATTAATAGCATGCAGGTGATGACAGAAGCTTATTCCGGCACAGTTTATATTCAGAAATGGGCCTGTTCTCTCACTCTATTGGTGTTAGACGCATCTATAAATGATCTACGATAAAACAAAAAGTGGTGGAAGTATTCAGCAGGTCTGGCAGCATCTGTGGGGTAAGAAACAGAGCTGATGGGCTGGATTTTACAGGGCACCGTGGTCCCCGCTGCCCCAATTAAGAAATCATGGGGAACCTGCTCATGATCCTGTGGCAACCCTGTAGCAATTTATCACTGAGAACAGTGTTAATTGCTTTAAGGCGAGACTTCCACCCCATCTCGAGAGGAAGTCCCACCTTAAAAAGCTGCTAGCCTGTTGGACGACTGGTAGCACTGCAGTCCCAGTAACGTCAGCCAGCCAGGAGTGATGGCCACCGCTGAGGCTACAGGCAGTCCCATTACACCGAGGAGCCAAGGTTAGCCCTGGGTCGGGATCTCAGCGAGGGAGGGTGTGCCGGAGGCAGGGTTTGGGGGCTGGATTCAAGGGGTTGAAACTTGATGGTGGTAGCCAGCAAACATCCAATAGATAAAGATCCATGCAGTCTATAATGGTTTAAAAATAATATGGTGCCTTTTGATGCTCAGTCTCTAAAATACTCACTAGGGGTCCTACTTTTCAGAGCATCATTTGTGTTTGCCTATATGTTTTGATCATGTGACATTGTAAAGGGAGAATGTTCCCCATGCGTCAATAGAAATTGAAAATGCTGGAAATGCACAGAAAGTCAATCAGCATCTGAAAGAAGAAGAAAAGGTAACACTTTGAGAGTAAGCTTCCCAGACCTTATGTTCACTCTGCTTGGATGATAGCAATATTTCTGACAGAAAAGTAACTAAGGCACAATATTTGACTTTTCCCCAGAATAATGTGAATTAAGTAGCATTTGAGTTTTGATTCTCTATATATGGCTTTATAAAACTTATCATTTAGAGAAGTATCCCACATTATTTTTGTAAATATGCTATATTGTAAGGGTGAAAAGATTGTCCAGCCCTTAAAAGTTTAAAGGAGCCAAGCGAACTATAGATCATTGAACATTGGTTTTAACAAAGACTTTTTGTAATAGTTGTGCCTATTCGCTTTTTTGACAAGCTTGGCAAAGCAGGATTGGCAGCATCAGATCATGAGTAGGGCTGTGATTTATGTGTGTCAGTCTTATTATCATGCAGTAGTTCTGCAGGTGGTCTATAATCTGCTTGCTAACTTTTCTTATCATATGTAAACCAATACTTTTCATGAATCCCTGATCCTAATGCATTTCTGTCATTCAGTTAAATCGGTAGTTGCACACTGACTGCACAAGCCCATATCTAGCAGCAAGTAATGTGGGCTCAGACCAGAGATGACAGCCTGGATTGTGCTGAAGGCACTGATGTTTATCTAGTAGTATTCTGCACCTTGATGTTTGATAAGATTGAATTTAAACACCTGCCTCCTGAAATCCAAATAATGAATTAAGGATGTTCACACTAAGTAATGTAAATTGTAGGGATAGTTTATATGGGAGAAAGGATGATAAAACCTCCTCACCCCCACCCCCACTTGCACACACATCAATACACATTTAAGTTTTTTTTTCAAAGATTTTTTATTACAGTACTTCCTGTGCATGGTGCAATTGAAATTGGAGAATTACCAAGTGGGAAATCAAATGTGCTACTAAAAGTCCAAGTGCTCCACACTAAAGTATCAAAATCTTCTCAGGAGCAATTCACTTTGCAAATCAGTTTAATTATAAAATAAAATTTCAGATCCTGTGATTCAGGATTCAGTTCTGGGCCACTTCTGTTCACTGCGTATATCCATGATCAGGATGTAGTCCAAAAGGGAGTGATTGTGAAATTTGCAGATGATACCAAATTAGGAGGTACAGTTAATTCTTTGGACAACCTAAGGAAATTGCAAAGGGACTTTGATAAGATGGGGAATGGGCTAATAAGTGGTGAATGGAATTCAATGTAGGCAAGTGTGAGGTGAGGCATTTCAGTACAAGCAAACCCAATAGATTTAGAAGGTTTAAAACAAAGTTAATAGAGTTGTAGGTTTCACCTCATGGGGTATAGAATAGTAAAGATAAGAGGTAATGATCAGGTTATGTTAAAGTTAATAAGACTTTGGTTAGAATGCTGTGTACTGGGTTCCATATTGCAAGAAGAATATTATGGCTTTAGAGACAGTACAATGCAGATTCACTAGGGGCAGAATTTAGTCCTTGTTGGGTGGGCTCGGCGAGGGTGGGCGGGAGCGGTTGGGAAGCCGACCACTGCCCATGACCCAGGCTGGGAGGCGATTTCATGCTGGTGGGCCAGTTAAGGCCCTCCCAGAGTGAAATGCGAGTGGCAGTGCTCAGCGCTGCCTATGCGGGCGGGGAGGAGGAGGGCGAGTGCAAACTTAGCTCACTTGGGTATCTCCCTGAGGCACAGAACTGCCTCAGGGAGATGAAGAGTTTTTTTTATGAATTAAATTTTAAAACTTTTAGTTTATTTTTATTTGTTTTTGGAAACGTCATCTTGCCCGTGGATAAGGTTTCCAAAAAGATGCACTTGGCCTTTTCACCTGCCCGCCAACCGTTAGGTTAGATGGGCAGGAAAAAATTTAACTTAATTGATTTTTTATTGGTCTGAACAGGCCTTTCATTGTCAGCAGTCGCACTGTCAATTCCCGTGTGTGCCTGCTGACCGAGCTGTCGCACGACTGCGCATTGATGTTGGGACGCTCACCCGACGCCAACGCGTGTCATTTCACCCTCAAGTGGGTTGGGTGTGCACCCGTCCGCCAAGGTGAAAATTCTGCCCTAGGTGTTTCCTAGCATGAGGAAATACAAATGCAAAGAAAGACTTGAAAAATCAGGTCTTCTTTTGTTAGTAAAGTGTTGATTATGGTGCAATCAAATGGAAGAGTTTAAAATTTGCAAGGGTGGAATAAGATAGATAGGAGCAGACTGCTTCCAGCAGTTGATTAGTGCTCACAATTACATGATTAGGTGTAAGAGATTTAGAATGGAGACCAGGAGAAATCTCTTCACACGGGTAGGAATTCGAGGCAATTTTAACAGCTACTTGGCACTTGGTCATAACTTCAATGGTTGCTCTGACTATTGAAACATGCTGGACAGGAAAAGCTGGGATGCTTCTCCAGGTACCACAGGGGATGTTTGGGCCTCTGCTGCCCTGCACCCCTCACCCTCTACCTGCCCATGGAACCCTGTAAAACAATACTCACGAGTTACTAATTCAGGCTGCCCAATCTTGCTTCCTGGTAGTCAGCCAGCTACCTCCTTACACCCCATTTTGAGAACTCCTATTGGAGGTTCAGCAACTCTGGCTTGGCTTTCTGCTCAGGAGTTAGAAGCCTCACCACAGTACCACTGACACCTCTCAAGATGCATGACACTTCTTTTGTTGATTCCTCCCCTGTGCAGACAGCATTCTTTGCTGCACTTTATGCAGGAAGTGCCTGAAAGCCGGCCTCATCAAAATTGTGTGCTCCTCTTTCTTCTCCTTCCAATGCCCTACTCCTCCTTTTTATCCAGTAAATCTGCCAGTTCCACTGGTAGAAGACATTCTTCAAAGGTGCTGCAAAATCTCAGGTCAATCAGCCATTGCATGCAGGTTGCATGGCAGAAGTGCCAAATGGCATTTAAATCAGCTGACTCAACATTTTATGGTGGGCTCAGTGTCACAAGTAATAACCCAACATCGTAAATGTTCCTATGCATTTTTGGGGCCAGTAAGTTTAGTTATTTTAATTGTATTTTAATCTTTTTTTATAGCTTTACAAACTTTAACCACCAAATTTGGTTTCTCAGTGCATGGTTGTTTGGTGCTACCAGTGCCATTTTGACGAGGATGTTTGTCATGCACAATGTGTGGCCATTGGAAATATGCAGAGTAGGAATATCATGACATTGTTGATTTGTTGCCACTCTGCCATTTTGGAACTCAATGCTCCAGCTAATGCCATTCCATAAGCACCAGTTCAGAAGCAGGAAGGAACGCCCCTACCCTCCAACCGTAGTCCTTATTTAAAGGAATGATCAACTGGTTACAGGTTAGTTGCTGATTAATTTTTATTGGCTCTTGCTGTGATTGTAGAAGTGTTTGGTGGTTTCTAGTGTTCTTTAAAATTGCTATAAGTCGACAGAAAATCGTTTGACACATACTGAAGGATGTTCACCTGACTTCAAAGATTCTGCACAAACCACCAGCTCCCAGATACAGGTGGAGTAATATGCATCCCCTTAGAGTACAGCATGACAGGGAGAATAAGCAGAGGCATTATGGAGCAGGACAGGCTACTGGAAGAGGGAGGAAGAAGAGAGGGATGAGGATTCTTAGTAGGAGCCCAAATACATCCAGGTGTTCAGGGAGCAATTCCCTTACATGAACCTCAGCGAGGAGTGTCAGACATTAGTGCTTCAATAATGATGTTCTCACTGAAATCTATTACCTGTTGCAGCCACAATTGCAAGCTGAAGGAGGGAGGGGATCCATGGACTCTCTAATGGTTTTTGGAGTGTGCATGTGATTTGTTTAAGTGTGCGGCTCCTTTGATTTTTGTTTTACATGGTTACATATGCACAGTAACATAAACTGTCTGACTCCTGTGTGGGAACAGTCAGGTTGTTGAGCAGTCCTGCAGCTAGGAGGGAACATTGGCCAGGAAGGCATTCCCAATGGTTGTGAATGTGACCTTGACCATGAACTTTTATATGTCAGGCTGCTTCCAGGTTGAAGGAGGTGATACTTGCAACATCTCTCAGCTTGCCATTTACTATAATGGACGCCACTGAGGCTCTGTATTCCAAGAGAGTTGAATACATTTCAACATCTCTTGCCAGAGAGAAGTATGTGGTGCAAACACATGGCTTGGCGAGGTTTGCAGACTTCTCTATGGCGCAGGATGCCATTGACTTTGTGGGCATCACATGACAAACTGAGATGTATCACAAGCAAAATGCATTCCACTCCCTCAGTGTCCAGTCGGAGTGTGACCATACACAGTGTATCATGCAGATCAATGTCTGGTATCCTGGCAGCCTTCATTCTACAGAGGTCCATTGTGCCATCTTCATTTGGGCTACCATGACAAATCAGAGGGTGGTTATTGGGTGACTGAGGCTGTCCTTTGGTGTGTATCTCTTGCACATGTGCGCTGCATGCATACTATGAGAGCCATATGGTCACAATTTATGACAGACAGTTTACATACTGAACAACACTTCCACTGCCTGGACCACTCTGGAGGAGCCCTGCAGCACTCTTGTCAAGATTTGTGGTGGTCTGCTGCATGCTGCCCAATTCATCATCATGGGACCACAGTTCTTGTCACCAGCTATACGGTGTCTAGTTGAGGAACAGGATGAGGAGTGAGGAAGGAACCTAGACAGCCTCATTCTGGCTGGGCAGTGTGTGAACAACTCATCCATCCAGCTTTGATTAGTAAACCCTGAAGAGTAAAAAAGGTAAACGTCAAGAGTGTGTGATGCTGATGTAACTACTGATGTAACTATGATGCAATGACACATGGCTAAGGGACTGAGACCTGGTGGGAAGCAGAAGTACAGACCCATGTCAAGTACTAAGGTGTATACAGATCTGTAAATAAACAACAATTATTTTTATGAATAACAGTCTATGGTAGCATTCTTAGGAAATCAGGCAAACACTAAGGAAACCGCATCTTGACCCCAAACTCAAAATGAAACAAACACAACCCCAATTCCTCATTCAACAATAGTCCCACACTTTACTTTTCCTCTTTAGTTGACCATCACAAAGTCTGCTTGGCCACAATGCTAAAGTAAAGCCAACATAAAATAAAAATTCAATCAAACCGTCCAGTATTCCATACAAAAGTCAACTAACCAGCCTTGTGCGTTCCATTAGTCTCTGTCTTCCGCATGCCTTTGCCTGTCCTGGTGCTCCTATGCAGTGCTACCCCAATGGCTGCAGCCTGGATGCTGGAAGGTTGCTGCCTGCAGATGGCCCGGCAGGATGACCTTGAGCAGCTCTGGGACTAGAAGGCCCGACTTAAACCTCTACTTTCCAGGCATTGGTGGCAGCAGTCTGACCTGGTGGACTGATAGGTAATAGCAGGGGCACTGTCAGAGTGGCAGTAGTGGAAGGATGAAACCTACCATCCTGAGATAGGACAGCAGATTCATGCTCCATGGAGCTACTGTCATTTCCCTGGGGTGGAGTCTCAGCAATGCTAGTAAACTGATGGAGGACTGACTGTTGCTCTGTAGTGACACTATGTCAGCTAACCTTGCAATATAGCAGTCTGAGTTTTCACTGCAGCAGACAGATGTTGGGTGGCTTCTGTTTGTGTTGCAATAGAAGCTTAGACAGTGGCCATCAGAGACTGCACCATAATTGGGTCTGAAAGTGTACTAATGGAGTTAATTCCTACTTCCAAAAGAGAATGGTTTCCAAGCTCTGCACAAAGCCTGTGACAAGTTGCTCCTGAACTCTTCCATGACCTTTGGCATTGAATACCTTTCTGGCAGGTCAATGCTTCAAACATTTCTGTGTGTATACCTGTCAACCTCCTTCTTTAGGCCATTCCATCGAAGTACTCATCCTCTGCTGCAGCACTCATGGTCAAACACATCCCCCACAAGCTGGCACCTGCACTACCCTTGTCCCCTGCCCTGGCTGCAAGCTCCTTGTGTCCAGTGTCTCAAAACGTGCAGATCTCCCCTCTAAGCTACTCCCCTCTAAGCAGTGTTCATATCTGAGCTGATGGCTGCAAGTGTGTGAGCAAGTGATGGTTTTTCTGTCTCTTCACTGTCTTCCTGCTCTTCCACTATTGCCTGGCCGGGTGGCAGTTCTTGGGCATCTGAAAGGAGAAGGGCACAGGGTAGGGTTTTGGGGAAGGAGTGGGGAAGAGCAGGGAAGCAAAATGTTCATTCTTACACTATCTGCAGCTTGTAAATCAGAAGAGAGTGTGGGATGAGGGGCAAGTGGGATTGCAATAGAAGGATGAGTTACGGGAATACTTCATATTTGATGGTTTCAGCCTTGCCACTGGCCACAGTTTCAGTAATGGCTGCTCCAATGATGGTGACCATGGCTTTCTTCATTGGGTAAAGGACATGCAGGCGTGCCTGTCCACAGCTGGTTAGCTCCTGCTGTTTCTGATATTGTGCCAACTTGTCCTAAGTGTACCAATCAATGTGGTGCGAGATGTTTGAATGATGTGCTTGAATAGCTGGCAGTGTGTGCAGGCTGTGAGATGTGGGTTTGAGGCTTGCTATGAGTGTAAGAGTGAGCTGAAGCTTGAATATTAGGTCTGAGTTGTGACTTTTAGAGATGTTGGTAGGTGAGTGATGTGGTGTGGAGATTTGAGCAGTGTGAGGTCTTTGAACTTTTGCAGCACTGCATTCTGGTTGTCGATCGGAGTTTCTTGGTATTGACAACTATGATTATCTGGTCCCACCGCCTTTGCAAAGTTTACCCAAGGGGCCTCCTTGCCTCCCTATAGATAGATCACCTCTCTCCTCTTTTCCATTTCCTACTACAAGGCCTCTAGTGCGGCTTTGGAAAATCCTGGAGCGCAATTTCTGCCATGCTGTACTGTTGTTGAGTATTCCTCATATCAAACATATTTTTTGAACAACTTCCAGCACCTGCTGCAGCCAGAATACTGTAGTTTTAAGTAGTGTAGGCTGGCTTTAACTTGCGCCAGCTTCTCACAGCTTTCTGGTCGCAGTTCAGGTATGTACTCAATAGCATGCTTAGTGCTAGCTGCAGACAGTATTCATGTTGGCTAAAAATGTGCATACTGCCATGCAATAGGCATGGGTAATCCATCATCACAATCCCAGTGTCTGTTTTGACGTTACTTTTGCCCCCTTTATTTCTGGTAGCAAAAAGTCCTCAGCCTAATGGAGAAATAAAGAGAGCAGCGAAGTGGTAGTTTCAATAAATATTTGAAACAAATTCACTGGTTCCCCTCTCTTCTATTTTTATTACTATTTACCAGATTCTGCATGCTTGATTTTTTGTTTCTTTACATCCTTGGCAGTTTTACCAGCTGCATTACTTTGGATTCTTACTGTCCTCAACTGTTCAGTTTGGACTTGTTGCTCTTATATATAAACAGAGGCCCTGAAATCCCTTGATGTCTATAGTACCATCATGGTGCCAGGAAACAAAACAGACCATC